>NW_008752231.1:172161-173447 GCF_000715545.1 Opisthorchis viverrini | reverse complement strand
GTCGGCTACTTCTCTGTAACTGGTTGAAGCTACCTACACACAATGTTGCTGAGAATTCTTTCACAATCTGCAGCTGGTTTCGTCCATCTGGGGGTTGAGATGGTCCAAGTGGTTAGAGCGCGAATTTACTGATCGGAGGGTCCGTGGCTCGATTACCTACACACAAGGTTGCTGAGAATTCTTTCACAACCTACGGCCGGTTTCGCCCATCTTAAGCCCAATCAGTCCCTGAGCTTTCGCCTACGTGAATCAAGATCACACAACACTCATTTGCATACCAACTTGGTTTTCAGACACTCGTTTGCACACCAACTTGGTTTTCACAGGAGATTCAACTGAATCCCAGATGATTCTCTCGTTTATGATATTATTTCACTGAATATACTGCAGAAAAACCGCCTAATCGGTAAAGCAACATAAGGTTGATCGTAACTCAGGGACTGCGCTAACCTGATGAGCCAGCTCCATGAAGAGCGAGACCGGTGATGGGCTGTCCAGTGGCTTCCAGCCGGCAGCAAAGTACTGTGATATCTGGGATATAGTACGAACCGAAAAGTGTGCCGCAGATGGCCTTATGCAGTGCACCATATTCAGTTGAAGCGAACGAGGATAAACCGAGGGAGTAATCAGCAGGATTCAGTTTACGTTAGTTTGGTTGTTTTGAACCGAGCTCCCTGTCAAAACCAAACTGAATTCACGTGCAAATAATAGGAAATGTTTATCAAAGTCTGGCTGTTGAATTCGGGTCCAAGTAGTACATAAGCTAAATTTGACGGGAAGGGACCAGATAAACCGGTCCTAAGAAGTGCGAAACCGTTCGTGAGCTGTCGACGAGTTCTCAGCTTCCTTGTGGATAGAGTATTACATCCATACAATGTATTGTGACACCTCGACTATCGTACCAACCGAAGCCTGATGTGGCTTCTGTGCAAAACATTCAGTTAGAGAATATCATGAACGAGAGATTCAGCTGAGATATAGATGAGTGCAAACGAATGTGTTTTGGGGATTATAATCGTTCAGTTCTGATCAAAATACTGTGACATCCTGTAGAGTAATCTTTACCTAAAGGGCAATTCCTGTAGATACCAAATATCACTTTGATTTGGTGTTTTTTCCCTGGAATTTCATAGCGAGTACTAATCATCATCCGTGAATGCAAATTTTTAATTTGTAGCGTGTTGACGATCACTAAGTTAATCAAATATTGTCCAATGAAATAGCAGTAGTTTAAATGTTAAATAAAGCATATTGGTATTTATTATATTGTTGCGCTCATCTGAAAG
>NW_008752231.1:152305-162007 GCF_000715545.1 Opisthorchis viverrini | reverse complement strand
TTTCCGTGTTATCCAGGTAGATAAGGGGAACCCACTGCTTCACAGTTAGAAACACTTTGTCTCATCAAACGTTGATCCGTTTTTTAAGAAGCACACAGCATCGTACATATACCGAGAAAATTTGATAAGATCTCGAAGCATGTTCCAGACGCGGTGACATGCGTGTACAGTGTGTCTTCTTCTTGCAAGTAGTATTGAAGAAGGTGCGAAAAACTCGTAGAGACATGAAATATCAGTACACTGATCGATAACAGCAGGTAACTCAACGACTGTTTTCTCCAAGTTACTACAAAAACGAAGACCAGATTGCGGGTCCTTTCGGATTTTCCTCACGAATCTAATAACGAAGGGGTATTAAGATGAAAGAACGCGGCAACAGGCAAAGCTTGGTACCATTGTGTAATCATGTCTAACGAATATAAGCTATACGAAAGCCATGGGAGAAGAACCAGTTGACATGTCTTTTCACCCTCATCAATTGCTGTCTTCTGACGAAATTTGCCAGCACACTATCTCCCTCGTTCTAGATATAGATTACTCTCCATCGTCATTCTGTTCTGACGTAATACTCAGGAGAAAGGAAGTGGTACTGAAGAGAACAGCTGAAAAAGCTCCGCGCCTCGAATCGCCTATCCTTCCGAACAGTCAAGCCAAAGAAGAAGTTCCAGTTCGAATGAGTAAGGCTGACAGAGTGCTGCTACAATTCAAGTGCGTACTGCAGCGTAGAAAATAAATGAGTCTGAAGGCCGAGACACGCGCAAGTTGGAGGTTCTCCATCGTGGGTTTTGGGAGAAGTCCAAAACTTAGGTCCTGAAAACGAAAACCTCCAAGTTGATGCTGAAATCGAGCAGCTAGTTACTCCGATCTTTCGAATAATTTCTCGGTCACCCATGCACTAACAGAAGCAAACACGTTATTACCGCAAAATCACTTCGATTTTGGCGGTTTCATCAGAGTGGTAATCTGGAAACCCAGAATGACGCAGGCTGATACTGTGTTCACTGCTTAGGTATGTCAAAAACCAATAATCTGCACCAACGTGGGATTATCATCTGCGGGAACCCTGTCACCGACCACCGTGCCACAGTGATAGGAGTACAAAAAGGCTGGCTCACTTGCATGCAAAAAACAGTCTGAGTAAGTACATTATTAAAGTGTACAAATAAGCGAACAGAGGAAGGTATATCTTGATTAGCAAACGTTTGAATGTCCACAAAAACTGTTTCAATCGAACCCGCTGATGAGAATCGCTTCTAGCCATTTGTTAGTTGTCGTGACTGTTTGACAAATCTACTGAATAAAAAATCAATTGTTCAAAACCGTACACTGAAAGTAAGAGGGCTGAACTGCGAGGTATCATGCGTTATTCGGAGGGGTGGGAAATTCCATTCGCCAAACGATTTGAAAAGAGTAAAATACATATTCTGCAATATCCGAGCAAGTTTCGCTTTTTTAAGCGGACAGATCTCACAATGAAACATGAAAAAACAAACTGAACCTGCAACCTGGAGCAGGCTCGGATTTACGGTCTCCAAGGCACATTTCCCGAGGCGCTGAAAATCAGAACAGAACACCAAGTAATGCAGTCTCGATGATAAGGAACGCACGAACATCGCCAATACAACTTAGCAGAAAATACACTTTCCTTGATTATTCTAGATAAATCGCATCTTGTCAAGGCACACTCAGCCCGATCAGTCAGTCGCAGTTACCGCTGGAGTTTGTCTCATCGATCATGACCGTGCAAGCAATGCATAAACTGCTACATGCATGGAGTTAATCACTGAAATGGTCGAGGCATCTAACCTGCGCTTACGCTGAATGGCTTCGAAAGATACTTTGATTGACTAACATTTTGGCCTAACATAATTTCATCCAATTCTAAACTCAAAGATGTACTCCCAGTTTTACTGCATTAAAAACATACAAAACATGAATAAAGTTCAGCCGCAGGCCATGTTGGTAGAAGTGTATATCATCCTGAAAACAGCGGACAAAGGTTCGTACCTTTGGATGTTCTGACCCGGTTTACGTTGTGGAAAGGGAAGCTCTGATGTTTCAGGTCGGAACTGTCTGCTCGAACTACGCGAAGAGGCTGCATGTGCCAGGTAGGCCTTTTTATCTGACAGCATTCTGACAGTTTTCGACTGGGACTGTGGTAGACATCTTGTAGAGCTGGTCCATGAGTGCTCCGTCAAACATCTGGATTGCAACCTTGGACAATAGGTAAGAAAACATACGAACAAAGCCTCTCTACGTTTGAACCAGGAAAAAAAGTAAACCGAGTGGAAAAGCAATCAAGGCTCGTTCTTTCACGACTTCGAAGTTTTCCTGCATTTATCGTCATCATCATCATCATCGTCATCACCATCATCATCATCATCGACAGCATGATATCAATGTTCAACACCGATACTTCACTGACGTACAACCATGATTTATTTGAAAGCCTTATTGTAAAGGCGAACGGGAAAAGGACTTAGTGCTAGCTTACCACATTCATTCCGAGGTGCCGATACCTCCAGACACTCACTCAGACGATCTGGACAGAAACTGACAACAAGAACGCCACTGACATCGGTTGGCAGCCATATCTTGTAATGTCTCCGAACAGGCACAAAGAGGATCACGCGGTCCCCATCCTGGAAGGCGGGTAACATTTGCGATTGAAACGTTTACATTGACGACATACTGGATGTGGCAATAGACCCACTGTTTTAACCTGCTTTCCCATCGAGCGTCGACAAAGTTGGGAGGAAAGACACAGTCACTTATTTTTCACCCTACTGCCCCTCGATGGCAAACTCACCAGATCGAGCAATCAAATGACAAGTTAATTAACCGACTTACAGCATGTATGAATTGGCCGAAAGGTTATTCTTATAACCAGAGGATTAGTGTTGACGTGCAAACACATGGGGCGGGCGGCTTCTAGAGTTTGGTAATCGAGCATAAATATGGCAAGCAATCTGCATCTACTGGCCTTACACGCAGTAGTCTCGTATATGACGTAAAAATGTTGAAGGAGTCTAAGGCTGTTGTAATGTGCAACTCAACTGAATAATTATCACCAGAGAATTAAACGTTTTGCTAGAGTAATCGTTCCGTTTTGAAACTGATTTAGTAAGACTAGTGGTTCCCAGCTCAAATGAACCCTAGCTTTTCATCGCCATTATCTGATTTCATTTCATACAGACTAATGAACGAATCATATGATGGTTTGAGAGGTGGACAGTTAAATAACAAGCAGAAAACAATGCATGAAGGCGTTCCCCGAGAAAAACCAATCCGCGTGTACAAGCCCTTAAGACAGAGGTCTGGTCTACTCCTGGTCTACTCCCACCATATACCCTGGTAGGTGAAGTGAGCCTGAACGTAATGGTTGGTAACCTGAGACGTCTCAGAACACAAAAGTAAATTTGAGGAAATCTCCAGGACTTAGAGGGAAACGGGTAAGACAGTCGGTGAATTCATCGGAGTAAGGAATAGATAAGGGGAAAACAAGCCAGCACTGAGGATTCCATCCTTGCTCTTTCGCATATTCGTTCTTCTGCTCCTCATCACCCGGTTGCCAGCGTTATCTCTGTACGCCCATTCTTCAGGACTGACACAGCCTTTCGCCATACATTGTTGTTTGCTGTAATATCTACCGTTAGTTCGGTCGCTGTTGTCGCAGGAACTGTGGCTCATCCTTCAAACAACAACGCTCAGTACATCTAGTGGACTCTAACATTCACAATGCGGAACAAGCCGCTGAACGGACCGCTCCTGCAGATATGTTCGACCCGCCTCCTATTGCTGTGTATTGTCTACCTGGAATGAGTCCAAGACAGAACGGTTCTTGAACTGACTGCCCCATCTGTTTAAACTCGTTTCTGGTTTTTCTGCTCTGCTGCTCCAGAAGCCGCTGTTGCTACACTCAAGGTCGTTTTCTACGACGCTATGGGCGCCTTGTTGAAGTAGATTAGCAGCTCACATATTGTTGTCATTGGCGGGAATATGAATGCGCAATTAGGTGGACTTGGCTCAAATGGCTGATCGTCTTGCCGTTGAATTGAGATGCATGGAAAACGCGAACGCCTATTGCAGTTATGTGCTGACCCCTGACTGCTTCTGTGCCGTACTAACTTCAGCAGCAACCAAAGCCGCTTGGCTACATGGCAGCCACCAAAATCGACTCAACCCGCAACACAGATGGGCCACATCCCTTCAACCACAGATGGTGCGCGTCAATTCCTGCTTGTCACTCGTTCTGGAACACCTATATGGATTTGGGTCACGCGCTTGTTGTTTAATGATGCTCGTTGCACTTTTCAAGGGCGCAGAAGGTGCGCACTCCTTTCATTCGCCGTCATTCGTAGGCTGTCGAACCATTTCTTTAACGAAGCCTACCAAAACCACCAACTGAAATTTCCTCTAGGACAACATGCCTTCTGATATCGACTCTAACTGGAAGGTACTCACCTGGCAAGATGCTGAGTGCTCCACGTGTGGAATAGTCTAGCCAGCTAGACTCACACAACACATCTCAAGTGAAACCCTAAACCGTTCAACTGACCAACATGTGTGCATTCTTGTCGAGATTACACTACCGGCAGACGAACTTTCAAGTTATTCGTGCATATCTGGGAGATTGGTGTATCCAGAAGGCTGAGGAAATGGAGGAAGCAAGGAACTCTGAGATTGTTCACAAACTTTTCTGTCGGATACGCGCAACGAGTCCCAAGAAGCCTCGGGCAAGAAAAAAATCACCGATGAACACGATCCAACTACCTCCAAAAAAGAACAGCACCTAAATCATTGGGCTAAAAAAATTCAACAACGATTCGACTGGTCACCTGCCAGTATTCGCTCGGATTCCTGACCCTCCAAGAGGAGCCATGGATAGTAAATTTGGAGCCTCCGACGTTCTCGGAAATAACCGAATGTTTTCTGGTCCTAAAGGACTCCCAACTACTCTGTACAAAATCGGAGGTGACCATCCCAACTCACTGGACAGAATTGATAGTGGTGTCCATTTTCAAACTGGTTAACGCAGTGTGGCAGTCAGGGAGGAACGGGCTTGATCCGCGTTGTAACCGGACTCCGCTGGGCTCGTTTTACGACGTTTCACGAAGCGACGTGAAGAGAAAACCTGAGAACAATACTCAGGGCCTGTGTGGACCGAGTCTGAACGCTCCGTCAGATGTTGCAGCAATTGCATTGGTACAGACGCCCTAAATTCTTGGTGTAGACTGACCTCAAGATCAGGTTCGGTCCTGCTCGACCGGTTAGCAATTCCCAACACGCCATCGATACCAGGTGTCAGAGAAGAACGTCAACATATGCTGTTTGTATTCACAAACTTGTGGGTGCATGAGAGTGTGTAAGGGCCTCTCCAAAAGATTTCTTACGAGCAGTGGTATCCGACAAGGACAGTCACTGTCACAATTTCTGTCCGACGCCATCGGTTAGGTCATGAGGTGATGAGGCGAACACTGGGAAATCTTCAAAACTCCGGTGTTTGAAACTTTCCCGAATGAGAATCGTGTCGATATGCAGACGATACTTTTGAAAAAGCAGCAAACGCAAGCAATACTAGAAACACTGGCCAAGGTCATTCAGTCCTTCGGTATGTGCGTCACGTCCAAAAAGTGCAGCGTCATACTGTGGAACATGCACTGTTTGAACATGTCTGCAAGAATTCAAGGAAGGATAATGGAATTCGTGATACGCTGTATGTATATCGGAATTTGAATGAGCTCTGACGTCAGTGTGCTAGACGAGGTAAACGCGTTTACCAGTTTGCGCCACTTGTGACGTAAAGGGGTTGTCTCACTGGGTCTCAAGAAACCAGTGTATCAGACCACAGTGTGGTTTTGCCGTACCTCTGAGAAACCCGGCTATGCCGGGCAAAAGGTCGCAGATATCCTTAGGTCAGTGGTCACTAACGTCTCAGGACTACAGCTAAGATCGCCCTGAACCGGTGAATCAACAGTGAAATGGCGAAGGGGATAGTACTTCTCTCAAAGAATGCATCCAGTACTGCAAGCTAAGTTGGCTAAGCCATGTGACACCAAGACGAGCGGTGTAGTGTGCGTCTACTTTGGACCGACGTTGGCATGGCAGAAAAGAATGAAAGGTTTCACAATGATTCTGATCGTTGTTGGCTTTCCATCGTACCCTCTCTATGTTCGGATGGAGACATTGAACGATTTGGCAGCTAACCGATATCAGTGGCGTTCGTGTAATCAGTCTCTGTGCAGTGTCTTTGCTGTCGAATAGATCAACTTATGTTCACCGGACTCCGCTTTAACACGATAGCGTCCTTACGTCAAAACCGATTCCGAAAAACAAACCACCCGTTCAATTCACAGACCACGAAACACGCAGTTTTAGAGACTAATGATACGATAACAGTACCGTGTTGTCACTCTGCCTTAAATTCCTGTGCTGATAAAGGCTACTGCTCTGATGTATCGCGTCCAACACGTCTTTCAGTTTTGCACTAATGCGAATTTTGTTGCAAGCGACACAGCGGAACAAAGGATACTACCTTGAAGAGTTTAGAAAGGCGGGTTTTTTCGCCCTCGAAAGAGACCCATGTAACATGCTCCGTTTCTGGTTACAAGGATGTCACTGAAGGGAGGAGGCATCGAAGAGAAACCATTATGCATCGACATCAGTAGATCAACGCGTAGAAAAAAGGCATTTTTCTTGTACTATTCAAACAGCCAATCCCTCGAGTCAGGATGAGTTGTCGTTAGCTTGTTCGAAACTTACCGCCCCGTGTGATCAGAATAATCTCGAATTGACAAACTTCTTTCGTTTCTGGCCGGGAAAGAACTGAGTGACGATAGGGGACGATAGCCGTTTAAGCCAAATGATGAATCGGGCAGCGCCTTTGAGGGAACTGAGGTTGTAACAGGTGGAAAACGTTGGTAATAGTATTGCCGTTTAAGCCAAATGATGAATCGGGCAGTGTCTTTGAGGGAACTGAAGTCGTAACAGATGGGAAGCCTTGGTAACATTATCTTTGGTCGGTACAAGCAGAGATTAACGTTCCATCAGACTTGTCCAATGCACAGAACGAGTAGCAACGCCGCCCATCAAAGGCATCAACACAAGATAGATAGGGTCCATTCAGGAAGTTACAGCGAACGGATTCCTGATTATCTTCGCTGATGGTCGTGCGTTTTCGTGAGGGACAGATCAGTGAGGGTGTCATAAGATGCGAGCGACTAGGAAAGAAAGTAATAACGAGGGCAGTAGTAGTAAAGATGATTGAACTGATTGTGTTGACTTCACGAGACAAACCACAATGCATGCATTCCACTAGTTTTCACAGTGTGGGCAGGGCGGAATCTGGGAGATTAGATGAACAATGCCTTCACTGTGATGAGTAAAGAAAAGGGTGCACACAAGGAGAACAACATTGAATTTACCCGTAAATTTTGGTTTCGTTGTGTCCAGATAAACAGATTCGGAGCAAAATTGAAGATGAGGAAAACAATTAGGCGGGGGCATTCGAAACAGCTTAGTAAGTGGTAAATTGTATTGTGTAACCCAAGAAATGTTCGGTCGAAAAAGAGGCTGTGTTGGCACTGGCTAAAATGGAGGAAATTTCGACTTGATCCTCTGTAATTTCAAACACAACAAGCTACTTGTCATGTGATCAAGTAGGCTAAGAGGAGTAGAACAATTAGTAATAAAAGGGATTCACGCCTTTGAATAGCTCAAGTGGAAACCTCATTCGTGCGTTAACTTGTAAGTATCGAGCTGTTATGCCTTTAATTTTCATTGTCTTTTTCGATTAGGTGCAACGAAACAATCTTACTCGAGTCAATAAATATGCATGAGTTGCTGCTGAACTGTGCATGCGAAACAGTCGGTCCTGGGGATACTGGTCACGAAGACTGAGCACTACCCAGATCCGTCTACAGGCATGCCAACGGTCATTTTGTGTGCAAATGTGAAATTTTCAAGTGGAGCTCTAACCCTGCATCACGCGTGGAGAGTATTACTGTCGTCTCGGAGGACGACTGGGGAAGTCCGAAAGTGAAATGAAGGAACCTGTATTTCACAATGTAATCTGCCAAGCTTGCCAGCAAGCATCCAGAATTCGTACATATCCCGCAGCCGATCTTAGCTAGTGGACGATGTATATTTTTGTGAGTTCTGTATGATTTCGGCTTGCGTAGAACTTAGGATTTACAAAACCTCACGGATTAAGTCCTAAGGAGGGTAAAATCGGTCGTGCGTTGTTGACGATTTTTCAGCGATCTTCTAACCTGTTTCCTTCAAGGATCCACTGAACACATCCATTCAGATATTTAGGTCTTTCTAGAAGGATGACCGCTTCACAGTGTAGTAGCCACTATCTGCTACGCAGAGCTAAACAAGATAACTTCGGTCTTTCAAGAGAACAGGCTGTATTTCAGAGGGTATACAACCAAACTCAGTAAATCAATATGTAAATGCAAATAGGCCTATCACAGAATACGTTTTGGAACTTAAACTGCCTTTATTTGTTTTTTTTTCACCATTGTCATCGTTTAGCAAGAAAGTATAATGATGCGCGGTTTCTTTCTTCCTGTGTTGATGGAAAATTGAGAGCGAAACCGATAGTGGGTTGTCGAAGAGTTCTCGGCAATTTTACAAATAGTGCGCTATCTGAAGAAGGTTTCCCGCCTTGGTTGCACTGACCATCAACGTCTTGGTCAGTCCGTACTCTTATCTTAGCGTACAAAAATGCATGACTGTTGTACTCAGATAAAACATGTTATCAGATTCTGGTTGAGGCAGTTAACTATTGTGAATCATTGTCCGAGCAATGGCCGCATTAATCGTTCAAGGTCGAACTGCAGTTTATGTTATCAGATTTAGGCGATCGCTTCACTTTGTGCTCTATGGTTGTCATACCAGATTTAATATAGATCATTCAGCTGTAGAACTTTTTGAGTGCTCAACTGTCATGCCACCCGAATGTGCGACAGGAGGTCTGAGGTGCGGTCGAAACTTAGATTGAAGCAGTCGAGATATCAGGGTTGTGTTCCAACCACGGACCATTTGATCAGTAATTTCACGCCTTAACTGCTGATCCACCTCCAGCCCTTTAGCAAAGTATAGACCAAGGAGAACTGTTCTATCAAATGGCATCAACTAAATTTCACGTTGGAATATTCATCCCCCAAAATCACATATTTCTATATCACTTTAATAGTCCAATGAGTGCGAGTGGTCACCATACACTGAAAGGTATGAGACGAAAAAATAAACCATGTTGCATACCTTGCATAATCTTCCGCTTGCTGTACCAAGATCTCTTCGTTGATTTTTCGGACCGACTGAGCAAGTTGATTCAGCATTCGAATGCGTTTCTGTGTTCTCGCGGCGGACATCGCTGAGCGCTGCTACAAAAGAAGAAACCGGGTCAACAAAATTTGGCTTGACCGCCATTGAGTTCACCTCAAGGTGGGTATCTACCACGCTCTATTTGCAAATAAAACACCTACCGTCAACTCCCGATAGTAGGAATGCAAGAGAGAAGGAGCTTGTAGCCCTGTATCCAACGCGTTCATATTAGATCTTGGCTGGCAGAGAAAAGCTCCTTCTGTTATATTTTCACAAAGGAAACTACTCACAAGGCTGCTGAAAACTCTTCGACAGGCCACGACTGGTTTCGCCCTTCTTGGGGCCCATCAGGTAGGTGCAGTCCCCAAG
>NW_008752231.1:106483-152131 GCF_000715545.1 Opisthorchis viverrini | reverse complement strand
CTTGGCTGGCAGAGGAAAGCTCCTTCTGTTATATTTTAACAAAGGAAAGTACTCACAAGGCTGCTAAAAACTCTTCGACAGGCCACGACTGGTTTCGCCCTTCTTGGGGCCCATCAGGTAGGTGCAGTCCCCAAGCTTTCGTCAATCTTACGTTCTACTTGAACCCTTCCAGTTAATTTACGAATACTGAGCATCAAACTCCAAGGTATGCTACTGCGCTACTTATGTACAAAGGTTAGTTTCTTCATGAGCCCATCAAATTCGTGCTTATGCTGCATCTCATGTCAACTCAAAGATGTGAACAGGAACGGAAGTCGTGACTATAGATATGATGTGTTCTTGATAAGATGATCAGGCCAGGAATATTCATATCTCCAAATAGAAAGAACAACGAGGGCAACTTCTCTTCGAAGAAGCACCCGGTGACGCGTACAAATCTTCTGACTGCAGCCAGTAGGCTGTATGGTGGGTGTAACAGCCAGTCAGCTCAACAAGTGACTTGGCATGACAATTCTTCAAAGTTCTGACGGTGTTACCAATGCAGGCTGATTGACTATCATTTGTCCCATGTCTATGTGAAACCCATTGGTCGACATGCGACTTGAGTGGTAAATGTGGTCTAAAATGCAAAATTAACGGTCAAGAATTGTGGCGGATAAACAAGAGCCAACAGGTAGTACGGTTCGCCTTTCTTGATCATTAGAGAAGAAGGATCCATGTTTCGGACAGCTGAGCAGTTGAGACGCGAGACTATTGGCCGGTTGGTTCGTGATTCGAACCCAACCGTGGGTTTCAGCTACTTGTGTCTAGGTTTGAAAAGCCCAGTACCAACTCAGCCGTCATGTTTCCTCTGAACTAAATGAATACAGACCACCGAAGAGTGTTACAGAGGAACTATTATTGTGGCTACTTAAAATTTGTCGGCCAGTAGTATGGCTGCCTGTCAAAGTATTTCGGTCCTCGAAACGTGGGACTGATGATTCCCCTGAAGGAGAACATAATGCGACATAAAAAGTGGAAAAGTGCATTTTATCACTAATTGGTGACCCAACTGTTCGTTCAGTCGGCTTGAGGTCAGCTGAGGAGATGACTATAAGTGACTCAAAATCTCAGTTCATTCTGATTAAGGTGACCATTCTAAGGTTTTTGCACTAGTTGGCAAACGGAAAACAAACTGTCTCACCTTCACCAATTCACGTTCTTTCTGTGCAGAGCGGAACCGAACCTCCGTACGTGAAAGAAGCAATTCAAATTCCGACTTGACTTGGTCAAGCACACTGTCGTGGACATCCTCCTTATGTCCAGTCAGCTCACGATGAGTCGCGTTCACCTCCTTCAGTTTGGACTCTTTGTCTCGTAAGTTTTTCAGGAATTCCTAGGACGTAGTCGACGATATGAAACACGGGATTAAATTCAGAACGAATGTAATAGCGTTATGTCCTTGAATGCAAGAGGAATAACATGAAATAGTTGATATCATGGTTTTTTGCGTTTTTTTCTTAAGATACGTTACATGGATAGGCTGCATTAAGTTGTCAAACTGTCGAACCTATTCTAGCATTTAAGATTTAGGAAAAAGGGATCAGTGGAGGAATGTTCGTGTCATGTGAGTTGTATTGTTCAGCCGTAGCACCCCTTCGATGCCTAGCTGCCATGGCACCCGCAGGAAGGCACGGAACAAACTGTTTAGGTAGCACATCTATTCATGCAGCTCTGTTAACGGCGAAATCCCGTTTGAATGTTTTTTACTTTGTGAATACTGCTTGCTGTTTACTTGCTGTTACTTGCTGTTTGCAAGTAGCGAAACGTTAAAGTTCAACCTCACCCTAATAGAAGCTTGTGCAGAAAGGCCGATAAACGTTGTAGTCTTTTTATACATGATGTTCATCTCACATATCCCGAGTGGTATGAAATTCTGGCTGTGAAGAGATCGATAGCTATGTCACAGGATGACGTAGTAATTACTTTCGGTCTTTCTAAATTCTTTGTGATCCAATATAGCCCTGAGAGGACCCCTTTAACGTAACTACGTAGTGAAGCATGACACTGAAAAAAGTGTGCAATTCGCCCCGTTCTCTCTAAACCGGATTTTAGACAGTGGCTTCTTTCAGTCAAAAGCCCTGATACTTTCTGCTCGACCTCTGGACGAACAGAGGTGCTCCCGGAAACAACCGATGGTCGTTGAACTATGTTTCTCTGCTAATGACTTGACCGAGCATCACAACAGCCTGAAGGGATCATACAGTAATCCGGTTGTGATCATTCCATCCTGTGCAGTGGTTTGCAGATAGCTTGGACTGGGTATATAGCTGAGAGTGTGGTAACTCATAAGGCCGTCTCCAAAACACGTTTGTTGTAAATCGAATGTTGAGGGCAGGTACGTTAAAATGAACCAAAAGGAGCCTGTTTCCGAGAGAACATTCGAACCACACTCGAGCAAGAATGGACCTACTGATGAGTGCTTAGGAAACGTTTGTTTGTAAATGATTCACATGTCTGCTGTGTGAGTACAGTCTTGGCGCATTTTGCACTCTGTGATCAACATGCGGAACTGCCTTGCATTCAAGGATAAACGACACTGCTATCACGTTTTACTGATTTTGTGTAGGCGGTCAAAGACTTGGCTGTGCTAAAAGAAACTATTACATCACCAAAGTAGAGTGCGATTCTGGACGAAGAAAGTTGTGCGGAGTTCCTGTAAAATGTGAGGGTAAATGACATCACAGAAGAATTCCGTGAGGTGATCGGCGTGCGCTTACAATGTGAATGATCCTTCATCATCAACTTGTACACACTGGTACATGTGGTCTTGTATAACTGACAGGTTAGGTCTACATTTGTTGGTCGAAAAAGATTCTAGAGCGGAATTATTGTCGAACTGACACAAAGTGCCACTTCCTCGGATACGTTGTTACCTGTCGCTTGGTATTCCCAACATCTTTGTGCATTTGACAGGCATTCACCTAAGTGGAAGAGCTAGGAACCAGACGAGAAACCAAGCTCAAAGTATGATTAGTATTCGATCGATATGTTGCCATGTTCGGGGGCCTTTGGATGGGCAATCCACAATCAGTAGCTGTGTTGTTGCTGCCATTGTCTTGCTTTCGGCTGCGTCCCTTGCAATGACGGAATTTCCTATAAATACCAAACGGCCGGTTCAGTTAACGTTTGTGGGGAGAAGTCATATTATGAAAACCTAGGAATCACTGAGAATGTCTTTATTTTTTTGTGTCAAGGTTTCGTTTGGGGATGCGTAATGTATTTGGGGCTTAAGAACTCTCTGAAGCCCAAAATCACGGTTGCGCCGAACGGGATCATCAGAACTGGCAGTGCCTAAATGGTTCATCGATCAAACGTAAATTAACTCGTGCAAGTCCCAGTGGTGATATCAGCCTAACCAGCCCATGTGATCAAGAAATCATTGGAAATTGAACCCTGAAATGATGCGTACGGAAGATTTAAACGACTATCAGCTCAGCCGACTGTCATTTGTACGTTCTGTCTTTCCAAATACAGTTGCTATACATGAATTGGTCACACAAACTGCCGGCTGTTTTATGGCGAGTTTACAAAAACCTGTAGGTGCTGCATGCGTCCAATGAACAGTCCGGCAAATAATGAAAAACGGCTCTTGATTTGGAGTAAAAGTACGCTAGAACCACACTAACCTATGAAATGCGGTGCGTCCCAGAGAGGTACAGGAACCGAGGCCGTGGAAGCGAAATGTGCAGCGACAAGATTGCGCATACATTGAAGCGATTGACACGATAGGGAAAAAACAGTCCGACAATGTGCCCCATTATACACCAGTAAGATTGGAAAATGTGAACCTGAGTGCACAGCAAATATGGACTTACAAGATAAATCGTTGGGAACCTAACGACGAACTAGGGAAGAGATGACAAGGAAAGTTGGGTTTTTTCCCCAGTTAACGTGAAAACAGGCTTGAAACGCAACATGGAGTGTTCTTCAACGACATGTTTGGCGGTTTTTTTAACATAACAGGTGAGCGCAAGCATTTCGTAATGGCTGCCCGGTACCAAATTAACCAATGTTGTGTGGGATGGTTCAATAGGACAGCTTAGAAGGCAACATGGTGAGATTTCGCTCACCAAGCCTGTGATAGTCTAACGGCCACAAACAGCTGCTTCTGGATTACCGTATAACATCGCTGGACGTGTCACTTATACACAAACCCAAAGTCCATATAAAACCCACCCGGTATGGATGACTTATGCACTATTCCTGACGCCGTGTGGAATTCACACGCTAGACTGCATTGAGCCATAAGCCAGAATCTTTAGCCAGGATTGTAGAAGAGAATGGCTGCTCAGTGCGTTTGCTTGCAATCGGTAGATTTATTGCTGGGCAACGTTGCGCTTCTCGGTTTACGTGACGATCCCTCTAGAACGTCGTTTTCACTTTTTGTCCATGTCGATGAGCTAGTGCTGCAATAGTTGTGTAAGGGGGAGGGATTCTGTGAACCTCGGTCGGGTTGGGATTTCTACTCCCTCCCCGCATTTTTGCATTGACAACTACACACAGTTACGTACCAACCCGGCTTATCGAAGACCGCTTTCCGTACATCTTCCAGTTCCACACCCTCGATTCTATTCACATACTGACGCTTGGTAAGTTCCACCCCATCGGCTATCAGCCACTGTGGTGTGAATCGCAGTCCCCGTCTTAAAGCTTCCACATTCCTATATCTAACGCATGCACTGCCACCGCTGAGTCTTTGAACAGCGTTTGGTATTCTTCCGCATTCCTTGGTGGTTTGTTTATCCCCATTTTATGCTCACCAATTCTGGCGTGCAATTCTCTAGCTGTTTGTCGTATATAAGCCTTAGTACATTCGTTGCAGAGAGGCTTGTTCACACAGTCCTTGCCCTTTCAACTGGGAGGGGATCTTTCAGATTTCCTCAGGCTTCGATATCTAGAGAGGAAAGGTGGAAATCGTAGAGCTTGAGGAAGGCTAGTAGGGGCACAACTGGACAAAGCAGACGTGAGTCAGTGGCTGAAGAGATCGTTTGTCTTGCTTTCCTTGAGTACCAGTCTACTAACAAGCCAACTTTCACATTAAAGTATCAACGATTGGCTGGGATCCGCAACAAAGATCAATACAAGTAACCAGTCTATTTGATGATGTCAGCTAACGGGCGGAACAATAAACGTGAAGCATCGGATTCATCTGCTGTGAAAGACTGGTCAGTTAACAAGTGACCTACAGCCGAGACGTCACGTGCTCTACTGCCTAATGTTGACCTGAATAAGCCTATTAAATATTTTTACCTGCTGTGTAATTAAACCCCAAGAAAAGTCAAAGTTTTGAACTTGCTGCTCATAAGGTCATCTGTGGGTACGTGTCCCAAGCTGGCTGAGTATTGTGAAATCACCTGACCAACTGAACAGCTGGTTGGAACAAAAGGGATACCTTAGTGAACGTGGCATTGCCTGAGAAAAGAACTAAACTACGGTGAAACATGACTGGATAACTAGCTTTCGGCATTCTTATTTATGAGTCGATATTTTTGGTTCCTCAGAATAAGAACCGAAAATGTAAGTATTGTAACTGCCCAAATCTGGGCGATTCAGAGAAAACTTTGCTGGAGCCCCGAGACATGAACTCACCTCAATGGCTTGGATATCCTCGTCATTGATTTCTGATTCTTGAGAGGGTACCTTCAGCAGATGTTGGGCGGCTTTTTGTTGGTCCGTCAACCAGCGCCGAAAAGTGTCGCGAGCTCGTGTATAACGAGTCCAGCGGGTGTGTAATTCAAGCAGTTGATCAGCCCTGATTTCTAACTGGAAAGAGATTGAAGAGACGTGACGTTAGGTAAACCATACCAACAGACAGCGAAAAAACACCGCATGTCCAGCTTGTACAATGGCTTATTCTGTGGTTCCATGGATCATCAACCTCCCTTCCCAGGTGTATGAAGCTAAGGTAAGGTAGTTCCAAAAACGTGCTCATAATTGGAGCTGATGTGGAGGAATTGTCATCAACCAAAGTTCGAATCCCTGAGCGAATACCTTCAAATTGGCTGCAGATCTCGCAGTTAAATTGTCCATATTAGTTCATCAATGGAGACGTAAAAGATATTGGTTCCTCCTACACCTCCTGATGAAAAACACAAAAGGATTCTGGCATAATTGATTAGCAGCAAACATCAAATGCACAACGCCCAATATCTAGGTTAATATCGCTGCACACGTGAACTGTCATATTCATGAATATGGTTGGATATATTTTTTACTGATAGGGTAAACCAGAATTTTTCGACCATTCTCCCCCAGTTTTGCCCTTTACAGACCTATTAGGTGGTTTTGGGCTCCGAAATTTCATGAAAACATATTTTATCTGTCACATGATCGAACGGATAGTTTTGGACGTTTTTTGGTGGCAAATTAGTTCATGTTGACGTACAGCTGACACCCGAATGATTCGTTCTTTTATGATAACATACCTTCGCAGATTCCCGATCAACTGTGACAAGCACGTTCTTCGCAAGCTGTTCCACGGAAGACGAGTTCCCAGCTCCAGTGTTTGAAGTGGTGTCGAACGCCGTTAACCCAATGCTGTCGTGAGGAAAGGGGATGTATGCGAGAGGGGGATAAAAGTCACTTATTGAATTGTACCGTACAAAAAATTGCTCGCAAACTGAAAAAAATCGTTCAGCTGTAGCACCCTTCCGGCGCCTAACTGCCAGGCCACCCGAAGGTTGCACGAGGGCTGGGATACGGCCAGGTTACCCAAACATAGACAGGGTAAGTCGAGAGGCAGAGGTCGAGTTCGAACCACGGACCTTCCGGTCAGTAAATTCGCGCTCTAACCAGTTGGACCATCTCTCAAACAGATTATACGTGAAGTGCCAAAAGTATGATTTCGGTAGTTTCTCACCAAGTCATACTTCCGTCTGAAGTCTTCAAGAAAAACCTTTAGCAGGACCACCCCTGAATTGCCCGTAAACTGAACGTATTACTACGACTGTTAAGATGATAGAGTTTATCCCGCTTACGGCCAAAACCACGACATTTCATTCTTAAACTTTCTGAGTCCGTACCATTCACTTTTCAAGCTAAATGTGAGGCAAGGAACTAAGTTGTGCCTCTCACCCTCGGTCGTCCAAATCTATCATACATGAATTTGGTTCTCTAGAGTGCCATATTTACTGAGAGCAGTTTTTCCGCCTCGGATCCCCCTAAAACCGGACCACTACTTATGTAGCAGGGCAGCCGAAATTTGACCTGCGGAAGCCATGCAAAGGTGGTAAGACAGGCAACACGATCGGCCGTACATTTTCAATATGCAATCTTCCCATCTTCATGCGGTAAGGCGTTCCCGGTTAGCCAAAGGCCCTGTGGCCGAATCAGCTGTTCTAATGATGCACAGGTCTAACGGTTGCCATCAGAAACATTTTGTCTGTCGGCTTGAACCCATCTGATCAAATTGGTGAGTAAAATCCCTTTTTCACGGTTCTGTTTGTAAACAGGGGATATTCTTCGGCCAACAGCAGCGAAGCATTTTATTGAGGTGTTGACTAATATCATACGTCGACGGTGTTTTAGCTGCATTTTCCCAGGTCTAACTGTCTTAATCTCTACAATTGTAAGCCGTGATGAAAAATCATTGAAACCATGCGTCTGGTCAATTGAACACCCTTAAAACCCACATAGAAATCGATGTGAAACAAAACGTGACACTTTTCCTGATTGGTTCATCTCTCCAATCTGATATCCAACTTGCGTGGAACTTCCACTCCGTTGTGCCAAACCAGTCGACCACAGGAAGGCAACATCATCCTCACTGTCAACGTCAACGTCATTATCCTGAACATCATGAGCAGCAACTTGAAACCACCCACGGGTCACGATTCACCACCTGGCATCTTCAGATTGTAAACCGGATGGCAGTGACTGTCGCGGAAATTGAGTGGGCATGAAAATCGAGGGTGAAACTACGCACTGAAGGCATCAACTCTGTCGCATAGCTGGCTTCATAGACCTGACTGTCAACGTCGTTAACCGCATGGTACTCCCCTCCGGATAGACGGCAGCAGTCAGCGTCACGGGGATTCATTGTTCTGTATCATCGCGACTCTTTGTCAGGTCATTACCGGGCCCCCTACAACACAGCCTGCACACAGTTGCACGAATAGGGTCATCTGAAGATTTGTGGCATACGACCAATAGGGCGCATTTCGCTACCTATAATCAGCTTGTCTATATGACAATTTACCAAAAGATACCCTCAAAAGATTCATGCAATGGCTCTGTAACATTGGTAAGCGAATAGTGAAAGTCTCTTCAGTGTCTTATTCATATAGTGGCTAGTTACTTGATGCACATCTTCACATTTAGCTCTACAATTACAATTGGTAGACGAGTTGACGATTTCCAAAGTAAAGAATCCCCTACTTTGAAAAAATCTACCCTGGTTTTCGTAGTGCACTACCCGTAAGGTTGCTGAAAATTCGCCGACAGCCAACGACCGTTTCGCACTTCTTGGGGCTAATCAGGTAGGCGCAGTCCCCTAGTTTCCGTCAACTTTGTGTTCTACTTGAAACCAAGAAGGGCGAAATCGGTAGTGGGCTGTCGACGAATTTTCAGCAACCTCATGAGTAGTGCATTACAAATATATACATGTATCGTGATATCACGAACATCGTAGCGACTGAAACATGAGGCGGCCTGATGCAGCACATTCAGTTGTCTGGACACATCACAAACGGGGAATTCAGCTGAGTTCCAAGCGAGTCTCTCGAAAAACCAAATTAGTTTGCAAATAAGTGTATTTCGCTACCCTGATTTTCCCTAATTTAATAGCTAACTTCGTCCCCAGACATGCTCTGAGCATCTCTAATCATTCTCAGTTTGAAATGACTCAGTGGTTAAGGCCCAAACCTACCGATCAGGGGGTCCATGGTTCGAACCCAATCCAGGCATCTTGACTGCTTCTATCTAGGCTTTGGTGACCGACCAGTGTAATGGTGATACTACTGATTGGGAGGCACGCGAGTAGTATGTGTTGTTCGTGGAGTTTCGCCTTGCGTCTTTTGAACAGGGGAGATTTGGAGTTTCGCCTTGCGTCTTTTGAAAAGGGGAGATTTGTTGCAGAATTCGTAGAGTCACTTTGTAACAAGCTTGGATTTGAGTGAGTAATGATTGGAGTCAATGAATCTCCAGGAAAGTTCAGGAAGACGCGTTCAGGAGAAGATAGATGTCCAGTTTTTGTAAATAAGATGCAAATTAGAGTTTTGCTTCCCTGTCCAATGGTCTGTAACCGGTCAGTTGGCATTTCTTAATAAGTAACTCCGCAGCGAAGGCCTTCTTCCTTCCACCAGCATCTCAAACCTTGTGCTTCCCTTGGCTGCCATGACAGCTATGCATATGAACGCTTATTATTATTGTTTAGTCATATATACCCTGAGGACTGACGTCGTCAACTACAATAACTGACTCATCCACAAGAATCAAGTTCGCGTTTTTGACCCCACATAGTATTTTTAAAGTAACCTGAGATTTATGAGGGTAAAGCGCATGGTGCTCTGTGCAGGTGGTTCATTGATTTGTTCGGATATTGCTTTCACCAATGTAGGCACTAACTCTATCGTCAGTGCACCGTATCCTCAAATAAACATTTCAGTAGCTTTCTAATCTCATGGATACCGTGAGGTATGGTTCAGCGGTATATAGATGCCCAGGGCCCAGATGAAAACTCTTTATAGACCTTGAGCAACCCATGGGTGGTGGGAGACAAGCTAACAAATTGGCGTGAAGCACCTGAGCTCAAGAGATATTGTGGTAAGACCTGACAAGCAATACATACAAAGTTAACGTCCGAGGCAAGGAAGGCGAACGCTGTTTTGGCCCCTGAAAGCAGCAACGCTGTCATCACACTCGTCTGAGGGTAAAAATGTGATAGATGTGATCAGCCAGCTCCACCTATTACTGAACTGCGGCCAGCTGAGTTTACAGTAGTTTTGTCGCAAAGCGTTGTGTTTTACCCATTGATTCGTTTAGGATAAGATACTTTAGATGGCTTTTTCAATGAGCTTAGACAGTCCACAATCTATCCTGGGCACTATTTGTGTCATTATCGTAGAGATGGGACAGATGGGTCAAATCACCCAAGAGAGAACACTGGTTCATGTTTAGGAATTTGCAAAAAGCATTGCACTGTTCCGACCGCAGACTACTTTCTGAGGCATATCTTCCTGAGACTTCCTTTGGGGAGCTGTCATCTGTTCGTTTGATTCTTCTCCCCACAACTAGCCATTTGTTAGTGAGCCGCACGCTCATTGATTCCAAGTTAAGAACATTTGAACATGAGATCCATAAAAAAAATCGTTCAGTT
The DNA here is from genome assembly GCF_000715545.1 of Opisthorchis viverrini. Taxonomy (NCBI): domain Eukaryota; kingdom Metazoa; phylum Platyhelminthes; class Trematoda; order Opisthorchiida; family Opisthorchiidae; genus Opisthorchis; species Opisthorchis viverrini. The sequence continues at coordinate 141,774 of NW_008752231.1, read as the reverse complement.
GCAGCACCTTCTCGGTGCCTAACTGCCAGGCCACCCGGAGGTTGCACGAGGGATGGGATACTGCCAGGTTGCCCAAACCTAGACAGGGTAAGTCGAGAGGCAGAGGTCGAGTTCGAACCACCGACCTTCCAGTCAGTAAATTCGCGCTCTAACAACTTCTGCCTTCTCGCCCCCACTTTAGGGCTTTAAGTATACGTGAATAAGCAGTGAAGCATCACCGTCAGTGTCAACACTGACGATGGTATCTTTGACGATGATGTAGTATTTTTTAAGTTGACGGAATCATTCCCAGACCAAAAAGATCCACAAAAGTATTTGCTAAACCCTTAGAAGTTGGCTCATGTTAACCCAGATGCTCTGTGGTCTCTCGTAGACGATCTAATTGACACTTCATTCACTTTAATCCAGTGGTCTGTCGATGTTGGATCTGATGAGACCGTTCTCAACAGAACAATGACTTGCAAATTTTACAAAATTTCTACACTATAGTACAAAAGATGGCAATGGTCACATGAAAAAGCATCCAATTTCTATCTCACAAATTTTTTCGCAGCCCCATATGATCCGATTTTGCATTGGTTGTCTTCCACCCACATGACAGACTAATTCAACGGGAACTTACTCATGAGCTGCATTCACGATGTCGCGTTTAAATGTGACCAGATGACTGAGTAGTGCGACTGTTTGGCTCTGCTGGGCTTCACAATCTCTGAGGTTCTCGATCATGGGTGCGGGGGGCTTGTCAGCTGTGTTCAGTGCCAGAGATTGTAACTTTTCGTTTAAGTAGGCGACTGACTGAAACTGCCTTGTGGGTGAGAGGGAAGTTGTAGGTGAAGTCCTGGAAGTAGGCAATGGGTCCCCTGAAATTTCTAACCATCTTTTGGGTAGCTCTCCAGTGAGGAATGCTGTTGCGTTCTGGAGCAAGTCCATGAGCGTCTTCCACTTGTCCATCTGTCTCATCAGACGATTCTGAATAATGCAAATGTAAGAAGGCTTGTGTTTATTCGACAGAGTTTTTGTGACAAACAGCTGTCGTAACCAGGATAGAAACTCGAACCGATCTCAAAATTGTTACCTATGGGATTTGTCACACCACATACTTGGTGAAGGAAGCCATATGAGCGTAAAGTGCAACGCAGAAACCTTTTGTGTTGTGGAGTCATTAGGTGGCGTCACTAAATTTCTAGTGCCCCTTCCAAATATCTGCAGACTTAAACCATACATGCCTTCTATTCATATGCACAACTGGTCATCGGGTTGTTTCATGCATCCAGTGTGTCCTCAAGATCGGATTTTTTTCAACAAAGAAGTAAGTTCCCAAAAAGCCCAGTCGTAAAAGGCCATTCATACCTATGGGAAGTCAACGTCATTTGAATCAATCACCTGACCGTTCAGGTGGCTGAATGATATACAGCTACGTTCTCTAGCCTCATTTTTTGTTCACCACTATGTTTGTGCTTTTGAGAGGTTCAACCGGAAGATTCTACGTAGTCTTAATATATCTGTATAATTCGTTAAAGTCACGGTTCACACAGGACACCTCATCCTATCAAGTGAGTGCAACATTCGTGTCAGATGAACCTAACCGAACTCTTGTTGAGGAGAGACCCAACCGAATTCGGTCGAGTCTTTTCTCGAAACCACATTCGTCCGCAAAAGAATGTATCTGTTGATCAGCAAACCTGTATTCTGATCTGTCCATACTATTCAAAGTGAATCGACCTTGAATCTAGCTTTAAAGGCGTGTATTTATTTGTTAAATGAGGAGTTGAGGGGAATCAAACTGTTCATTTATGACCTTGCCAGTTCCTTCATAAAAACTCCTATCGCTGACAACTCGGATATCATGTTCACTTCACGTACTGCGTTGAATCGAACTTGACTTTATGATGATTCCCCATTCGTTTGCTTACTCCGCTTATGTGCTTTTGATCTCCAGGTGTTTTGCTTATTCGTACCCGCCACTCACCTTGCCGCAGAGGCCGTCCTTTCCGACACTTGTGTATTGACATGTGTCTGTGTGTGAATGTGAGCTGCTGACCTACTCGCCCATGTGCGTTCATGTCCCGTTTGCTGAGCCTGCCTTGACTTGTTTTCTCATGAGTTCCGCGTGACCGCACTTCCAATGAGAATCACGAGACCGCCGTCGGAAGGAACGACTGCAGCCCACGATACTGAGCCATCATTCCGCTCGACGTTGTCTGGCTTGCGGACGTGGACACTGCACTGTAGCGGTCACTGACAGAACTGTGAACCTGTTGACGCTACGAGCGTGAACAATTGCTTACCCTTGTGTACCGTAGAATTACGAATCCAATTCTTCCTTTTGATATTCGGGATTGTCGAACCTACGTGTCACTCAAAGTCCTGTATTGGGAACCGCAACATGTCCTCAAGGAATACAATGCGCACTTTTGATTGCGGGGGCAAAGTAGTCTTTTTTTATGGGTGCGCACACATGCAGTTATGTTGAGGCGGAAGCAGTGGATTCCCAGGTGAAATAAAATGTTCTTTCATTCAATACGGGCCAAGTCAGACCAGAATAGAGTTAGTACAGAGAAAATGCTGCCAGTTGATTCGGGTGGGGTCACTTACTTTCAATGCTTTTGCGTTAGCATGTACAGTCGCATGGTTTTGTTCCAACTCGTCAGTTCTTCGTATGGCTTCACTGGCCACAGTACCCAACGGTCCAGACCCCATTGATAACACATATTTTAGCGTGCTAATTGTGGCGTGACTAAAGGGTGTCTCAGTCAACTCACAGTCGGTCATTTCACAGTCCCTGTGCTTGAACATATTCAGGGCGCAATGCACAAGGAAATGCGCCATCTGGTGGACAGGTTGTATCAACTGATTCCCGTTCACCTCAATATCGTGTAGCAGTTGATCGACACTCTCGATCGATTTCGGTATCCAGAATGGAGAATTCTCAGCCTTCTCCCATGAGTTAATATCATCAGGACTGCCGAACGACTGTGTACATGAAGTCAGTTTCAGATTACTATTCGTCAACCATCGTTCAGCCTCCTGCACAGCTTGACGGAACCGTTGTGTTTTTTGGCGAACATGTAGAAGCCAGTCGATACGTTGCTAGAGGAAAAATGATACAAAAAGCATAATTAGTCGAGTCGATAAATCTAGGCGATGTTGGAATGCTGTGGACGTCCGGCGTGGAAGTAAACGTAGGAACGACAGCAAGTCATCAGCCCTACGTAATTTTCAAAACGTAAGCCAAATTTAGCAACTCGGGCAACTTCAACCTGATTTACCGATTGCTTTCATCGACGATGCCCGTTTGAAGCACGTCTCGGCCAGTCCAAGACTTAGATTCTTGGAGCATTCGGAACACTTCAGACAAACCAGGTCACCTGGTGAAGGGCACCAGGAAATTCGATGCTCTATCTAAAACGGTCATTTCTGTAAACCACCTTGTGATCTAACATTTTACACACCCTGAACTTGAATCTAACAGAACAATGATGTTTTATCACCAAAACAAGGATAGTCTTTGTGTAATGCACTACTCATAAGGTTGCTGAAGATTCGCGAACGACCCCGACCGGTTTCACCCTTCTTGGGGCTCATCAGGTAGGCGCATTCCCCGAGATTCCGTCAACCTCATGTTTTAATTGAAACCAAATGGCACGAAATTAGCGAAATACACTCATCTGCAAACTAATTTGGTTTTTTGCGAAACTCACCTGGAACTCAGCTGAATTTGCCGTTTCAGTCGACGAATTTTAAGCAACCTTATGAGTAGTGCATTACAAATCTACATGTACCGCTATATCTCGAATATCGTACCAACTGAAAAATGAGGCGGCCTGCTGCAACACATTCAGTCGCCTGGAAACATCAAAAATGGGCTCCAGGTGAGCCTCCCGAAAAACCAAATTAGTTTACAAATGAGATTATTTCACTATGAACAGTCTTTATGTAACCCATTCGAAAAATTTCAAACTTTTTGAGCAAACGTAGCTTGTTTTTCCACCTCTGGAGTATCAAATGTCGCAATTAAAAGATGCAGTGAATTTTTGTAAAATTAATTTCAGACCAGTTTTTTAGACCCGATTTGTGATGGCTGAACTACAATTGAAAGCTTAATATGTGTGGAATAGCATTAAATTCGTCCACTTTCTTTTTATTTCCCCGGCCATCGTTCTTTCGAAAAGTTCCAAATTTTAAACAAACCTCACTCAACTATCGTGCTACGTCTTGTCACATGCTCAGAGAGTGCGAAATGCTCGTGGGGCTGCTGATAACTGACCCTGAATCATCCTTGATAGGTTTGTCGATCAACGAATGAACGGTCACCATTGGAGTGTTTTCGCTCATACTTGCAAGTCACTGGAGCATTCTGTTCATTTAGACCATTTAAATTTGACAACGGGTAAGCCCATCCTTATTGGCGTTCCCCGATAAAAGTGTATGTTCACAAGGGGACCCCAAGGCATAGAATGCAAACATTTTCACCCCCTTGGGTGAGGTAGCCAAAACAAAAACTATATCGTGACACTAAGCTGCACTCGCAGAGAAACACAAAATCCAGACTAAAAGAAACATGAGTATAAAATCAGTCCTCTATTCCAGGACCTGTGTGTGTGTGTGTGTTGGGGGCAGGTGGGTCCGGCAAGTGCTCAGAATGCGTCCGTGTTTAAAGCACACAAACATGAGAAGAGCTCTTGGGCGGAAATGGATGTACATGAAATACAGCGTCAAGTTGGCAGAATATCACATCTTACGGAGTCGAGAAGAACAAGCGAAAAAGTGATAATTTAACATGACTGCCTCAACTTATACTGTCTAATCAAAGGGTTATCTTTGCTCTTCCGGTTGTTCTGATGTTCCGGATGCGGGATATTCGATTATAAACCGGTTCAAAAGTATATCAGCCTAATAAACGACCGCGCACATAGCTGAAAACGACCTTGAGATACCAGGAACGAACCGAATAAAATCAGATGACAGATCTTCCGTTTAATTCGGTGGGAATTGTCAAAGTTCTGCCAGTCGTGCTAGCGTTTCGAATCCTTCCATCACGCAACAGGAGTTTTGTGGATAATAAATCAAAGCCGACCAAAAATTTAGTAAGAAATTGTTTGCGGTGTTATGTATTTTGAAAAACCGTAGCTCTGGTTCGAAGGTCAGCGCAGAAAACAAGAAAAGACGGTTGACCTCAATGGCAGTTCGCATGCAATACGATTAAACCAAATGAAGGACTTCTTGGTGCCTTACTTATCTCGCGAAAGAACTCCTAAGCTGTTTCGGGCATAAACAATTATTCGCTAGTTAACACATTCACCTGAACGATTTTGCGGAAATTTTCAAACCTTTCTTGCAGTTCCACAAATGGTTTCTGTTCCGCCGCAGATAGTTCCACAATGGAGCCAGAAAATGATGTAAACTCTGAAGACTTCTCTTGCAGCTTCCCGAGAATTTCCTGTGAAGAAAAGAATGAGTCCGGCCACAAATTAGCAAAGACGTGCAAACTTCTGCCAACCAAATGGTCGACAAAAGACAGATTATTATTAGGTGCCTAATTCTGCAACGAAATATCTGAAGAGAAGAAAAGAATGAGTCCGGCCACAAATTAGCAAAGATTTGCAAACTTCTGCCAACCAAATGGTTGACAAAAGACAGATTATTGTTAGGTGCCTAACTCTACAACGAAATATTCTACTGCCTTCAATCTATTGTTTTTGTGTGTGTGTGTGTGCTTAATTTTTTGAGGTGCTCTGCTGCCTTAAGGCGGGATAAAGGCGGGAAAGTTGTGCGCTGTAAAGCTGACACAGCTAACCAACCAATCGTGTGAAGGCAACGTAGTCATCGCTGACGCGAGCCTGTTCATGCAGGAACCAATAGCACACATACATTGATTTACTGACTGATCGATCGATCGGTAAACTAAATCAACGATGTGTTTAGGCTAAAGCTATGGAAATGATGGAGATGATGTGAACTGTGAACCCTTCATACATTTATAGGGTGTCGTGCCTCTAAAGCGTGATCCGTCTCAGTAACGATCTACACTGATCACCTGTGATCCTTCTCTGTTGAGTTCACTGTGGCTTTGAGTTAAAACAAGAGTGTGGGCACAAACAGAGAGTGTGATCTTTGGTGTGCACTCATCATCCTAAATTAAGAAGGGTAGTCATTTTTGCATCGCACTAGTTTGCTCCGATATCTATGCTAATCAGGAGCTCTAAGTTGGTTTCAGATCAAAGAGTAGGATGCAGGGAAAGGCGATGTTGTGCTCCATTGATGCTTATGTGTCTTTATGAGGTGACAAGAATAAACGCTTTCATTTGGCTTCAGATAGTTGATACTTGTTTTGAAATAAGCAAAATTTATTCCATCCTGTTAGGGTATCCCCAAAGAAGCAAATCAAATCTTTTATCCCTGCCCCCTATGGCCCGTTATCCTGTTAGACGGGCTGTTTTGTTCGGATTAATGACCATCCTCACTCGAAACGAGACAGGTTGGGCTTCATCATGTATACTGGGCTTTACTATATCATGCTTTGTTCTGCTGCACTATTCCATGCTGTCCTATCCTATCCTATACTACCTTATACCATACTATGCTCTACAATGCTGTACGGTTGTGTACCACAAAACTGCCATTGTACCCACTGCTATAAGCCCCTAACACAAGCCGGGTGATCTCTCACCAATATCGTTCGCTACCGGCCAAATATTGCCAGTTCTTTAGGTAGAACGCCCAACCAACTGAGGAGGGGTTTTAAAAAACATGCGCACTCTTAGAGAAGACGGTTTTGCGTGCATGCCATTCTTATCCGAATGGGCGAGTTTGATTTCACAGGATGCTGTCAATCACCATACTAAGGAAATGTGGAAAAGAACCCGCAGCACTGTCATGTTCCTTCAAGATCTACTGCTAATAGCGACCTCCGCTTACGTAGACTAACAATCATGCACAAACTCACTGTGTACTGGTCCACGTAGGCGTTCCATTCAATGTCTGGCATTTGGGATCCGCCCGGTGTTTGCAGTTTGGATTCGACAGACAAACGCTCCAACAGTTCCAATTTACGTTCGAATTCGTTTAACCACGTCTGGTTTCGGGCCAGCCACTCCTTATTCAGTTCTCGCTGGACCATTGTCCGATTCGATTGATCAATAAGCTAATGGAGAAAAGCATTTTAAAAAACGCTTAAAGATCATTATTCTGAAGACTGAATGGGATGCCAATCAATGTTGACAGAACAAGCTGACGCGTTTCTAGAAGATTTTGAAGGTTCACTTGGGTCCAGTTTTCCCAAGTGAAGCAAGTCTACGCTGACAAACCCAGAAGCGCCAAATAACTATTTCATCCTTGTTGAATATAATTAGTAACTACTCACAAAGTTGCTGAGTAGTTTCTCTTAAAAAATTGTACTGCGTTATCTCTAATAACGTACGAACTTAAACATGAGACGGCGTTTGTGCAGTACAGTCAGTTGAAGAATAGCATAAACGAGGGCTTCAGATGAGTCTTCCGTGAAAACCAAACTTATTTGCAAATGAGTGTATTTGTCGAGACAGTAGATCACATCTGATGTTCAAGCGCGCGCTGCAGAATCCTTGGAGAGAAGTCTAATGATATTTTGCACCTAACTCGACGGCGTGCCGAATCAGTGCCAACTGGCGGACGCCTTTGTTGTTTATGGGATGAGACGTGTGGAGCCATACTCTCTACTTCATCCAAAGGAAAACACAACAAAAGAATGGAGTTTCAGTTCAACCGACATCTTAGAGCAATGACATGGGAATTTCGTCCCGACTCACTGGTAAACACACTAATCTCCCATGGATCGCAGATGTTCTAACCCTTTGCCGCAGATCATCCGCGGGTGAGAGAAGGGGATCTACTTCTCCACTTGAAGTCCAAGGGAACCCGACAAAAAGCAGAAAGATAGCGTGGTTTGTAAGGTCAGACATTCAAGACGGGTCCGGACCCAGCACCGAGAAATCTCATTATTATTAATTATGTTTCTCTAGGGGAAGATGAGAAGATAAGTCACGTGCTGTCTTGTGGGCCGTTTCTGTGTACTTGTCTCTGTGTGAGACAGATCTAGCGTCTTGCCCGCGACAATCCCGTTTGAACCCGACCTTACCCTCTGCGTACTACTGTCACATTGCGAGGTGCTTGAGCCATAATTTATCAACCTTGTGGAAGCTGTATACACCAGTTTTCCAGTCAGGTAAGTTGTCCGAACCAGTCAAACAGCTCAACAGCTGTGGCGTAAACAGGTTCTTGCACTCGAAGTTCCCGTTAGCAATTGAAGAGTATACAATTTGTCCATGATCAGCAATGTGATAGCCCCATTCGTCCTTGAGGTAATTTACCTACGCTTCTACTGATTGGCTGTGCACTGCAGAAGATTCACGTGACTAGTGAGGTTTTCAGTTTCTGAGCCAACTGTACTCGTACCGCAAGGAGGAGGGAGTACCTGCCAAAAATCTCCCTTCTGTTCACCAGTTGCACTCTGTTAACCTCCCGTAAATTAACCTATTTACTGTGAACATATTTATTGTCGACACTTGTTATCGTTGTCTTCTCATAATGGATACTTTCAGAAAAATGACAGAAAGACCGAGATTTTTTGTGTACTAGCAAGTTCACGATCCAGACAAGGAATGTGACCTCCAAATGCATCCTAAATATTCATTCTTAGGAGCAACGCTCGTGAATCGGGCTCGCTCACTTTGTGGTCAATAAACTAGACGCTCTTGTGGACAGTTTTTGGGCACACGAGCAGATCAATAAGTTGGGCTAAACTTAGAAGCGAAAGTTGTGAACTTTCCTAATTCCGCACAACTTCGTTTGGCCTGCCGCTAGAGCTTTCAGTATGTTCTGTGTACGTTGAAAGTTATTGCATGAACGTAGACAGCTCACACGCATTTAATAGTTTTCTTTTCCACCTCAGGAATGAAAATTTAACAAAGACTGATAAAAGGACCTGACTCGTCATCGTGTCTGATACATCGGTGCTGTTTTTCAACATAAAAGATACTAGTGTGAAACGATGACCTTGAGCCGAAGATCTAAATAGATGCGTTTGCTCTGCAATCGCCTCTTTCGACCTCGTCTTACGAGGTAGTTTCCGACGTGGTCGTTACGCAATGAACAAAGGTTGAGCTCTTTTCCACCTCAGGAATGAAAATTTAACAAAGACTGATAAAAGGACCTGACTCGTCATCGTGTCTGATACATCGGTGCTGTTTTTCAACATAAAAGATACTAGTGTGAAACGATGACCTTGAGCCGAAGATCTAAATAGATGCGTTTGCTCTGCAATCGCCTCTTTCGACCTCGTCTTACGAGGTAGTTTCCGACGTGGTCGTTACGACAATGAACCAGGTTGAGCCGGTATCGTAGTAAGTTGGCCAGATGAGAATGGCTCACCATGACCAAGGTGCACAGCTTTCGAGGCAAGGGCACGAGAACTTTACGGTTCTGTTACTACCTTCTTCGGGACAACAAAATTATCACTGATCCGAATGTGCAGTTCCCTTCTTACGAACATCTTCTAGGAGTTGTTCATACACTGTGGAAATGGGGTACTAACGTCGCGGTTACTTCACTGTAACATCCATCTTAAGAAACCTGCGCGGTGGGGAGTTTGTGTCAAATCTATATCACATATCACTATGGCAGTACACAGCACTGGCAGCGACACAGTTCTCTATTAGTGCAGTAATACAGCGGTAATATCTGGACCGTCGATTCTTCCAAATTCGTCACACCATCAACTCCATCAGACCACTTCGTTCTCACCTTTCTTATCACAAAATACCATCAAATCGGTGTGAAGGGGTATATTAACACTAGCTGATTAATGTTTGCTTCACGGGGGGATTGAACTGGGCAACAGAGACGGTGAGGCACATACCAACTCACATTTGGGGGTGCGGGGACCCGTAAGTTTCGGAATGGTGTTAAGCAGCAGTGGCATTGAAATCTGTTGTCACAACACACAACTCTGTAGTCAGCTTAATCGCGTGCGGTTGTTAGCCAAAACTCAGTCCAGCGACATCCTCAAAATTGTCAATGACTTAGCCAGACTTGTACAGACAGCTTCTTGATCCAGTTGTTTAGATGCCTTGGAGCAGATGGTAGTAATGGAGAGATTGTGTGAATGGGATGCTTGGAACATTCGCTTAGGTCGACCATTTTGTTACAAACGTCTTGCTTTATTTTTGAGGCGGCGGTATCAGTGCAGAACGTGGTGTACCAGTTTGATAGGGTCCATCACTTGTACGGGCATGTAGCCTAATGTATGTAGACTTTCTTGATGGATGTTGGAAATTACTGTTCTGCGCACGGTATCAATTCCAAACAGGCTGTGCGAACTTACCTGAGAAATACGTTGATTCAGAGACGTCCACTGTTCCCGTGTCGCACGCAGCTCATGTTTTGCCCGACCACCAGCCGTGTTTTGAGCAAATTGCTGGGAGCCTTGATGTGCTCGGTCAAACAGTCGTTGAGTAGGATTTTCGGATGCGCTGACCAAGGTATTTGACAGTAAAGCGTGCATACCGAGGACGCTGTTGGACGCAGCAAGACAAACGCGGTCTGCTCTGTCACTCAGTTCCATTAGTTTTGGTTGATTTTGTTCAAGATGTGAAGCCAGTTCCTGGAAGAATAAAAAAAGGCCAGTTGAAATGAGCCATGTTACCGGTCACAGGCTTGGTGCGTACCTCATCAACCATTCCACGAGCAACCAGACAAGTAGGATGTTACACTGTTCTGGAACGTTTTCGGCCAGAATAAAAAATCGTGATCGTGGAAGAGGGCTGGAACCTTCGACTCCGGACAGGTGAGCAAACATGTGAGCTACCGAGAAACCTCACTCTCTTTCTTACTATCGACACCCCTCCCTAATGCATTTACGCTAGATATTCACCATCAGCGTCAGTAACCCTTGTGTGATTTACACACTCGGTTAAGTGATCATTTAAGGAATCAATTCATTGGATGTGTTCAAAAAGAGGTGTAAACCACGAGTGTATAAATCTGAGGGAGAGCAGGCAATCTCGTCAGTTCACTTGACCGGGCACTCAGATGGTTACAAAGGGCCGATGGTTCATACCCCGCCTATTAGTACATTTCTTCCTTGTGCGTTGAAATTTACTCAGTGTCTTTCTGATTGCTCAAGCGAAGAACTCCAGGGTCACTGTACACTGGAGCACAAATCTCCTTATTGTTAATCTTATTCGGAACATGACAGGAAGGATTTACGATGCGCAAAGTAAATCATGCGCAAATTAAATCATGCGTAACTTTGAGAATTCAGACCGAAGAACTGACTGCGACTGTATGACAGTCAGTCACTTTGCAAGCCAGACCTTCTGAGCTGAATAGGTGAGCTGTTGTCCAACTGTTTCCATGTATCCAGAATATCGTTATTATACTGCACTTGCAAATGAGACTGTATCGCTTACCAACGCTACCCCCAATAAAGATTTGACTGATACATTGGTACTTTAACTGAGACTACTATCAAAGAAACAGGAACGTTTGTTTCGAGAAAATTGCAATCCTGCGGACCGCTTGTCGTGCGGAATTAGGACCAGGAAGGAGTCCCATGAACAGTAATCACCTTTATCGCAAGGACTGAGCATGCCCTTCGACGATGACTGCGGGATTTTGTATAATACAAACTCGCATGACACTTGTTTGAACAATCGTCATCCTATCCTAGCGCCATCATTCTGGAGGGTCCACCACCCACCCTGTGGTGAGGGGTTTGTCTGCTCAAACGTAAAAATTCAGATGCGTTCAGTGTGTGCTGGTGGAGTAGTGGTGTAGTGGTGGATACTACTGATGAGACACGCGAGTAGTGGTTTCTCGTAAATCTGCTTCACGTCTCTTGAAAAGTGAGATCTATTACGGAATTTGTGGAGTCGCTTTTTAGCATTTGCTTGCATTTGAGTAGCAGTCAATAAATATACGAAGAGCGAAACAAGTTCTTCATCCTCTATTTTATTCTCCGGAAAACTTCTAAGCACAATCCGAAAATAACTTCGTGGTTGCATGAAATGTTTACTGATAAGCAGAATTCACATGAAATTGAAATGATCGGCAGTCAATAAATATACGAAGAGCGAAACAAGTTCTTCATCCTCTATTTTATTCTCCGGAAAACTTCTAAGCACAATCCGAAAATAACTTCGTGGTTGCATGAAATGTTTACTGATAAGCAGAATTCACATGAAATTCGAAATGATCGTCAATAGGTGTACAAATCCTGGAGATATTGTAGTCTTATTGTCTTCTTCGGTTCCATAAAATCCGAAAAAAAACTAATTTGATTTGATTTAATTAAAATTAATTTAATCAACTGTTGTTATAAACAATGAAATATGGCCACATGAACCTCAGATTTTCAGTTTTATTTTCTGAGAGTTTGCTCCGGTTACCCGATATTTGCAACACGTAAATCCATCCAGAAAACTTGAAGAAAAAGGTTGTAAAGTGCCCGCTACTTCTGGATTCATCCAACCTACAGGAAGATGAGGTTTCTGTCCTAACGGATGCTTATGAGAAATCCACCGCCCAAAATGCGTATCTTACAATTTCCAAATGATTCGCAAAGGTAAGAAAACTGGGGTCCGATATTAAACCGTAAAGTGACAGATTGCGCACTGACTGCAAACTGTCTTGTGATCTGGGTCCCACCACAAACAAGCGTGGCACGTATCACGGACTGGCAGTATAGGTATCTTTGCCCCTCAGTGCTATTAAAAATCTGAAAACTTACGCGGTATTTTCTGTTAACTCTCTCCAAATCCACCTGACCTTGAATGTCCTCACTGTGTACAGAGTCGTACTGCTTGAGCAACTGAAGCAGCTCATTCAACGATTGATTGAACGATGATTCCTCAGCTTGAAGAGTCTGCAGTTTAACCGAGATTTCCTGAAAAGGTAGATTGGTTTATGCAACCATTCAGTTATTCCTTGTTTGATTTGTAGAATATACAACAAATGGATATCAATTAGTTCAGTAATGAAAACTACGGAAATTATTGTTCTGCTGATGGATAGAAAAATGATGTTTTTTACCAAATAAGTAATATATTGACAGTTAGAAGTTTCACCAAAGCCATTCGCGAATAAAGGAATGCTGCCAGCTGCGTATAGCTTGGGTTCAAATAAAACATCAGCCTGATGAAAATTCGAAAACCACGCTTATTTGACGAGCACCAAGGAGTTCAAAACCGATAGTATGCTTTCCAAGAATTTTAAGCAACCCTGTGAGTAGTATGTGATGTGAGGAAATCATAAATATCGTAAATATCGTAAATATCTTGCCAAACGAAACATGAGGCACATTTTGTCCTCAGCTAACCTACCCATGCTACATTCATATAGATAATGATATACAGATCTGATAAGTCAGAATCCACTCTGGGTCATCAACCTCGTGTTTGTCAACTTATCCCTCACCCATTTGTTTTTATCCATCTGCCAACTTTGTCCTGACAGTATTTGGTGCTAAGTGGGACACTATAAACACGAAGCAGTGAAAAAGTATGTTACCTATCCTCACGGAAGTTTCTTGCACTAAGTAAGGTTAGTATTTCCTCACCTCATAGATTTTTGAAAGTAGTATCACAGTGTCATGAATAAAAACATGATTCTAACAAAATTTCGAAATGTTTGCAAACTAGAATTGGGCACTTTGCGATCCAAATTTGTGACCAGAAGAGTTGTTGACGGTGTTGCAAGCTACTGTCTACTCCTTAAGAAGCCAGATTGGAAAGACATACTTGCAATTGAGTTTGCAAAGCTTCATGCTGACCAAACGCCTCAGATAGGAATCGCTGCGCACTCGAATCCTGGCACTGATTTCGTAAAGCGGTGCTTTGGGAATCGAGTTTTGCTAGCACTTTGTGCCAGGTAATCACCTCATTAAGCAAGGTCTGCAAAGGAACGGGACAGTGCAAAAGAGGTAACAAGAACGGTAGGAAGAAACATGGATTTTTAGAGTAGGACATCCATGAATATTGCTTGATAGGTTAACAAAGAAAACGAGCTTTGGACTATATTACCAATGACAAGAGTGAATGAAAGGAAGCAAGTTGGAAAGAACAATTCAACCGTCAACATAAAGTACTTTCACTGATTTCTGATGGTTTCGCACGGTGGAGAAGCAAGACCCAATTTATCCCGTCTGAAATGATATCTAGAATGGTAACAAATGCAAGCACTTATTGCGCACAGTTGTATTTATAGTACCCGCGCCGTAATGTGCGGGGGCTGCCACAGAACATTCGATAAGTCAGTTTATCGAAAAGAGGTTCCAAGTTTTAGTTCAGTGGGTATCCGTTTGAGGAAAAATATCTTCACTAGACAGAAATTTGCAGGGTTTTGTTTCTAGAATTAGATCTGTCCAACACAACCATTTGACTTGATGGCTGCTCAGGTACACCGCTTCCAATCAAATTCGACTAATCCATTTTAAAAATGGAACAAATTTTTATCTTTTTAAATTTCAATTTAATTTAATTTATTTAATGGTAAGAACAATTACCACCTATTACCTCTTATCCATAAATGCTTTGGGCTAGTACAAAGTTCTTGTCGTGTTGTTTTCACCAGGGAAGTTTGAATTTTGCACAAACTTCACTGATACCTCTGAACAAGGACAGCTTACAGTACTCCATACTGAGGGTAGATTTTAATCTTTCAAACTCACGCACTCACAGACATGATATAACTTTAATTTAGATCCTATCTAAAACGTTTCAAGGAAGATTTCGGGGGTTTGTCGTTTTTATGGAGGGTGGATATTCAGCACCCAAACTGTGTTTCAACAACAAAGGCAATAGTGTCGTCTTTCTTTAGGGGATTAGAGATGTCCCGGCTATGGTTACCTGAGACTTATTAAAAGGGTCAGCTAGGGTATTGTAGTTCAGAAAAACACGTAAGCAATGACACGGGTGTATTGTGTACACACAGCCAACCGTTCCACTTTCGTGGCGGGTAAGCAAACAGCAGAGTCACATATCCAGTCCACCCACAGCGCTCACGCGAGCAAATCAATCGGACACGCACCCAATCGGCCACTCAAGTCGCACGCCAGATCGATGGTGGAACGACGAACGGACACACACACGCAAACTCTCCGACACACCGAAGCAGCCTCTGATAGGTGAAGAGAATGCTATTCCGCAAACGAACTGAGTGGGGAAGCTGGTTGGCTCATGCGTCATGGGTACATCAAGCCGGATCAGAAACTTCCAGGAAGGACCAAGAATTAGCTGCGGCGAGAGAACTATCAAACCGGATGTTGTGATTGAGTGGCATTGTGCACTTTTGTTCAGACTGCCAACTTTGGCACTGATACTTCGTTTTTATAAATAAAGGGTAGCTGTCTGCTGTCACATAATATTAGCCTGAGATTTGAGAATATCTAGAAACTACCGACCATAAGGCAAGTCGCAGCAGACCTGGTGGAAAACTAAAAAGGCTTGGTTGTCGACCTGTTCGTCGAGCTGGTAGCTGGATTGCAAAGGTTTAATCACCAATGGAGGGGAAATCGTGATTGCAGATCGAAATGAGTAAACTCCTCCTCTGGCCCCTAAACAGAATTCAATGGCTTTAAACTGAATGGTTGCTCCAGAGGTAGCTTTCGCGCAATTTGTTTGGCAGCTCGGAATCTGGGTTGTTTTGTGGTCCGATTCACTTGTATGTTATTGGATCATTGGGAGTCTTCGATTCTACACTTCTGCTCCTCCGTTGCAATCGGGCCCTTTCCTCCTTCCTTTGTGATATGGTGATTACCTAAGTGACATTCTATTTTTCTTAGCTTTCTTTCTTCGATCCGATTCGTTCGTTTTTCGTCATTAGGTTGTCTGACTTTCCAAGTGACTTAGAGTCCTACATCTATGTTCGTAGTGGTCAATAGAGTGGGTCGATAAGCCAAATGTCAGGCTCGCCGAACAGACCGAGAAACAAGCAGCGCACCCTTATTCCGCAACATCGTCAACTACCAAGGCTCCTTATTGGGAATGCTATACAGAAACGGTTGTCACTCGACAGTTCTACTGTACTTAATGTCCTGTGTAGTTTTATATTGATAAAGAAATGGAGCTCGGACCAAACCTCTGAGTAAGTATTGATTCGAAGTAATGAACATCTAAATCTAGTGCATATCATTTTTAGACAAAAAAACAAACTATTTACAAATGACGGGGAATTTAGTGGTGAACTACGACTTTTCCCTTTCATAAGCTTCCTCATTACCAGCCCTTTGAACCTACTTTTTGTGGGGCTCCAGCCTTCATTCTCCGCAAAATGTACCAGTGGCCTCTGATGAGAAATAGTTTCTCAGCATCCATGGAGCATCACCCTTTTGAATTTCAACAACAGTGTGACCTCTTTAGGCTCTTAGCTCCTACTGTCTTGTCCATCCTCGGATGTTATTGACTATAGTTGATGACATACATCACTGTATCGCAACCTCAAGCTATTGGGTTATTGGTCTACCAGAAAGCGCTAGATTCTTACTTAAATGACATGACGGTACTTAGTTTGTAGGGAGCAGTCGTAGAGCACTTTTATCCTGGGAAACGGATTTGTAACTTAGAGGGACTCAGGAATAGTATCAGTTGGTTGGCGTAAAAGATTTCCTGTTATGTTCTCCAAACGAGCCACTGTTTCTTAAAGGAAACTACTCACAAGGTTGCTGAAAACTCTTCGACAGCCCACGACCGGTTTCGCCCTTCTTGGGACTCATCAGGTAGATACAGTCCCCGAGTTTTCGTCAACCTTATGTTCGTACAGCCGAAGTATATACTAAAGGAGAGATTCAGTTGAATTTCCCTTAAAAATCCAGTTGATATGCAAATGATTGTATTTGCCGAAATCTGTCCAGTTTGGGTTCAAGTACACAATACATGCTGACGGAAAATCGGGGACTACGCCGACCCGATGAGCCCCGAGAAGGGCGAAACCGGTCGTCGGCTGTCAAAGAGTTTTCCGCAAACTTGTGAGCAGTTTTCTTTTTGAAAATATACTGCAATATCTCGAATATCGTGCCAACTGAATCATGAGGCGACCTGTGTGTAGCACATTCAGTTGTAGAATGTCATAAACGAGAGATTCAGTGAAAACCAAATTAATTTGTAAATGAGTGTATTTCTCGAGCCTCTGTTTCATTCGTTTACCTTCGAATCTACGTCAGTACGAACTGCCACATCGACTTTCGATCATGATTCATCAAAGTGCATAGGCGTTCACTTGTTCCACCATCACGGACTGACAAGTTTGAAATCGGATAGGGGCCAAAAGTTCGATGGGCATAGTTTGTCCTTGTCTAGTAGTTTCGAGGATATTTAAGCCCCAGATCACCACGACTAATAACGGACTGCCCGTTTCCTCATTTCTATTCGGTCCCTCAAAGAGATCTCTGAACTCCTCGAGCTGACTGCACGATTCAGTGTGTGTTTAATCTTGAATTGTTTCTTCGTGACAGACATTTTGAAGTCCGAGAATCTAAACTAGATTGAACTGCTCCCCAAGCAACATACGCATTCTAACTGATCAATATCGATTTTTGCCGTATTTCTAATATCCCAAGCAACGGTACATTTCACCGTACCGTTCCGCTAAGGTGGAAATATCTCTGTAAGCATATGGATTTTTGATCCGTCTGTTAAAATATCAATAAAACCATAAAAAATGATGGTAAACAGCATGTTTCCCGCACCCGTTAAATCTTTCATAAACTTACTCTAAATCTCTGTATGACTTCATTCACTGGAAGGACAATATCCAAACTGATGGGCTCAGTTGTCTCCATCGGGTCAGACACTCCTTGCACATGGTGCAGTCCATCTGTGGAACGTTGTATGGCTTCTATGAGACTTTGGCAAAATTGTTTATACCATTTCTGCCATTTCTGGGCGGTTTGCTGGAAATCCTCGGCCAAACGAAGAACGCTGACCAACTGTTGTTTTTCAGAATCCACATATTCTATCAATTGTTCGATTCTGTCACGGAAAGATTCCACCTCCTCGGAAACCTGGGCGTTTGTCACACCTACCGCCAACACATTTGCTTGCAACTGATCTGCCATTGCCGTCACATCTTCGATTATTTTCGGGCCAATTTTGGTAATCTCTTTTTGCAGCTGGTCCATGATATCCAGACGGTCCTTGCATACAACAGGGATCATACTCTCCAAACTTTCGAGTGTTTGCTGGCCCAGTAATCCAGGGCTAAATGAGGGGGTGTGGCCTGCGTTTTGGGTGGGTGTCGGGGTCCTTCCCCTAATGGACTTTGTGCGATCTGTTGGCCGTCCAAACGTTGGAATTCGAATTGGACTCTAAGGAAGAGTTTATCAACTAATCCATTACTTTGTTTAAGGAAGAGGTATCAGGTGCTTTGATTGAAAAATATGCTATGAGTTACGTTTCACGATAACTCTTTCAGAGGCAATCGCATTGGTGAAACGGTAATAGTATAGGAGAGTTACTCTGAGGAGAGCGGACTTTAGCTTGCTTTTTTCACAAATCTATTATGTTTCACAGTCGCTTGGGGGTGGTAACACCAGGCGAGCTGAGTGATATGGTGATATCCCTTGTTTCATGTGTCCTTCTTTAGCTGCCTACAGCCGATAACCTTCAAAGAGCTCGGCTTAGTATGAAACAAAAAAAAGTGTGGGAAGTGAAACTGCAGCGGTGGATGAACTCCCATTGATGCCAAAATCATGGATGCGTAGTCAATCTCCTATCTGACTCATCTGGCTTCAAAAAAGTGCAGGGCGAGTAACTTGTTGGATCCGCTTTAGGCCTCTTGGCCGGTGGCAAAGAGTAGGTATGTTTGGTTGGGCGGAATTTCATCTTCGACTTAACCGTGTTCAATTTGAATCCGAACGATTTTGTGACCAGTCTTCTTACGCCCAGCTTACTTCGTCAAACTGATAGCATGATTCTAGGCACATTTGGCGCTTGTGTATTCATTACATCGTGCCCAATTAGTATTTACAACCGTTATGCTATCCGAAACTGATCCCGGTAACCGAAACTTTGATGTGATCGATTTCATGGATGCCATTTCTCCCCACTCTCAGTCCTCATCACTTGACTCTGCTACTACGGCAAAGAGCTTGCCATATCATTACAGGTAATACACAGTAACAAGAAAGTTTGTTAGACTCTTCCAAGAAGACCATTTACCTAATACCATTTGCTCAAGTCAGCCAACCAAGGCTAAGAACGGATCTCACGGTATTCCTGTAAAACGCCTGGACGTTGATTAGTCAGCTAATTTTTTTTAAAAAAAATAACACTTTCGGATATCACAAAGGATTAGAACTTACATGTCCTTCTCGTGCCCTGGGTATAACTTCAGTCATTTCCGAAACCCACTGACTGGCTTTCTTAAGTTGGGAATGGGCTTCAGCGGTTTGGGATTTCAGCTGATTAAGGTGATTTATCAACCCACTCGTAAGTTTTGCCAAACCACTCGTTTTCTGCTCCAGAATTGTCATTCGGCTTTTGTTCAATAATCCCAATTCCAGCCAACGCGGAGATTGCTCAGTCAGATAAGCTATTTTTTGTTCCACTTCGCTGCTCACTGAGTCTAATGGTGACAGAAACCTTTGAATTTCTTTTTCCATCTTGTTCAGGGAAGTGAGTGAAGCACTGTTTTCAAGAGAGTGTTTTACCTCCGAATTAATTTGGTCATATTTTCCTCTCAAATTTTCAAGCAACTTTTCAAACTCCCCAATTTCCGTCAGTGCTTCACTCCGTGCTGAACATGCCTGTTCACCTAGGCAAAGCAGCCGGTTGTAGTGCCCCACGACAGAGCGCATCACGTGATCAGCCCTGGTCACTTGATCCCTGGCACAACTATTGGTCACGTCATCGATGCCCGATTCGGTTAGCTGTTTGCACCAATCACGAATAGACTGAACGTGTGCTTTTCCAGTTTCTAGTAGGAATTTTGTATGGGAGTGATCAGTCGAAGTTGGCTTGGATTCTGTTGTTGAGACGGCAGTTGCCAAGGTAGCTAAAGACCGATAGAACTCCATTTGCCAAGAATCAAGCTCACCAACGGCCTGAATGAGTAGACCGAAGTTGTTTATCCAAGTTTGGGTCTTGGAAACCAGTGTACTCCACTTCTCAATGAGCAGATGTAATTCAGCTCGGAAATTTTCAACAGCGGCGGTCGGTTTAGAGATTGCATCCATGAGAAATGGTGAACCACGACGTCCTCGTTCTTCGTACTTTTCCACGTAGGAAGACAATGCGGCTAACCTACGCGTAACCATATCCAGTTGTTGCTCCAGACTTTCTATTGCAGTTCTCTCATTTTGCAGTGATGAAACAACGTCTTTCAATTCTTTGCCTTGTTGCTGAGATGACGAAAGTAGCCTGGTTAGATTCTTCATATTGTTTTGCGCTTCTTGTTCCAGTTCATTCTCTGTGGGTATGTTTTGGATCTGATCATGAGTAGCAGTTCTTTTCGAAGAAAAACTACTTTCGTATTTCAGTGAAAATGGTTTCTCTTTGATATTCTTTTTTATTTGACCAATTCGTGTTTCTGAGTCCATCCATCCTAGTTTCAAGGATTGGATGCTATTTAGAATTGCATTGAGTTCCTCCAAAATGTCTTGAGTGTCTTCATCCAAGTTCGATAACCTAGAGCAAACTGGAAGTTCCAGAACCCGCTGGGTGCAATTAGCTGTCGTTGCTTGATCCGTTATCTGTTGCCATGACTGATGCAGCCGTTTGAGTGTGGTGTTCTCAAATTCACTTAGCCGTTTGACCGTGGCTTCAGCGGAAGTAGCCAGGTGTATACATAACTTACTAGGCTCCGAATAACTCTGTGACTGGCAAAGTAGGCTTCGCAGTATTTTGTTCTCTTCCGCATATGCCTTGTTCACAGATTGCTCAAACTCAGTTAACATGTTTCGCAACTTTTGTAATAAAGAGTTATGTTTTTTCAGCAGGTCATAACGACCTGTGAGATCAGTTTGAATATCTTCTACTTGCTTTTTTAGTGTTTGTGTGTGACGGTTTTCAGCGTGGAGACCGAGACGTTCCTCCAAATTTCCAGTTGNATCGGAAGAAAAGAACGATTTGAGCTCCTCCATCAATACGGTCCAAGGCCTCTCATCTTGCGTACTTGTAGCCATGATACTCGCCTCGTTTTCATGCGCATTATTTTGTAACGACTCTGCTCTTTTGACGAACACACCGATGGCCCTTTCAGAATCTCTAACCTGTAAGTTGTAGGCCTCGAGATCTCTCTTCAACCTATTCAACTCAGACGCAATCTTTTGCATACGGGCTGGGTAGGTATTGTGGATGCAGTTGTACACTTCATCGTATTTAATTTTTGAAGTTCCAGGTGCGGGCATACTGGAACTTCCTGTCAGTTCTCTGAGCATACATTCACCCTGTTTCAATTCAGCTTCCAGTTGATTTAAGCGATTTCTGCACTGCTGGTTCCCACTTGCTGTCGCCCATAAATTTGTGACTGTGTCTTGCGGCTCGGCGGTTAGAAGACCCTTCTCTAAATCACTGAGATATCCATTAAATCTGTTGGACCACTCTTCAACTGACTTTAGAGCTATTTGTAAACGTTCTTCATCCTGTTGTATTTTTTGAAATCGATAATTTAAGCCATCTACAAGTCGCGATATGTTCTCCAGGTTATCAGCTGCCCTCCGCAGTCTGTTTGTGGCGGACTGTCCATCTTCTGAATACGTTATCAAGAAATTCGAATCCGTCTGAAGAACCTCATCCCCAATGTTTTGCAGAGAGTCGAGCCTTGCCTTCATCTCTGGCAGAAAATTCTGTTGTATGACTTGAACCTTCTCCAACGTTTGTTGCATATCACGTTTACGGTCAGCAGCGCCGACGGATCCCGTAAACTCCGCAGCTGGTAAACTTCGAATTTCTCGCTCTAAGTGATGTAAGTCTGCCTCAAGTGACTTCATTCTTGAATCCCATTCTGTCAACCGCTGTTTCATACTGTTCACTTGATCTTTTGACATCATAAGGCGACTTAACTGTGCTTCCAAGTCCCTTTCGAGATTCAGCCATACCGTTTGTTCGTAAACTGGTCGTAATTCATTTGCACTTTCAACCAACTCGATCGCTGCCGTACATAAACTGGAAGTAGAGGATGATAAACCGACACTTGATCGTTTTGTCTTGAGTATCGTTTGAACAAGTAACAGCTCTTCTATTAGTTTCTGAAGATCCTTCAGTTGTTGCGATAGTCGCGGCCTCAATATAGGTGATTGAAGGTCTCCCATGCGCTCATCAGCACAACCAAGAACATGAGCGATACGTTGTTCTACTTGATGATAAGCCCTGTTGTACCGCTCCAAAGCTAGCTCGTAGGCAGCGAAAGTGGCTTCTTTCTCCCCATGAAGTTGTCGGCATTTTTTCACAGCCTCTGAAATTAACGCCGATCTGTCTTCTAGCTGCTGTAGTTGCATTCTCATTTCCGGGCTTGAAGTGCTCATCTGATTAAGTTTGTTACTTAAATTCGTGACGTCCAGTGTAACTTTTTCTAGCCTGTTGGTGAGGCCTTTCAGCCGACTATCATCGTTCTTGAAACCGGTCAGATCCACAGATTCCTCTACAGCCGCTAGCATTTGATTAGCTTCGGATTGAAGTAAATTTAGCTCCTTCAGGATGACCTCCATCTCAGTTTGAAATCCCTTTTCCGACTGAGCTAGATTTGTACGTTCCTCTAGGAGTTGGACCAATCGTGATTGTAGATCATCAAATCTTTTGTCAAAGTTTGAGACGACCTTGTCCAGTAAAGAACAAATCTGTTTTTCGTATGTCTCTTGGTTTCTACCGATTACGTCGGCCGCAGCGCTAGTTACCTTTACCACAGCGTCTGTCAATGAAATTCGAAGGACCGCTCCATCTGATTTCAATCTGTTTAACAAATTTTTCATCGATTTGATTGAGGAATCTAATGAGTTTACAGAAGTCAGTCGTTTCAACTCGGATAATTCTTCGTCCAATGGCTTAAAAAATGCCAGATATTCTGTTTCACAAGCAAGTATGATCTCCAGGGCACGAACCAATTTGTCTGTTGCTGTAGCACGACTGACCACCAGTGACTTGACTTGATTGACCTTTGATTGCCAGTTCGCCAACATGGCACGAAGTGTGTCTCGAATCAACTCAGGTGCATCTTTTAGGTGGTCAATCGCAGCGATCACTTCTTGGCTCAGGTGCCAAAACTCTGGGGACTTCCACATCGAAGCGGTCTTTGCAGGTTGCATTTTAAAGTCCAAGGTTCCAGCCGTATCCTGCAGAGCTTGCAGTTCATTCGTGTAGAAAGTTAATGCGTCATTCAGCTTAGTCCACGCAACATTTGGCTGGCTTGGACCAGTAGCCGCGTGCACAATATCGTCCACCAACCTATCTAATCGCTGCATCTTAAGAACAAATTGTTCAACCGTGTTCATTTGACTTTCTAGATGAATCACATCTGACCGGATAGTTTGGAAAAGTTCTCCTAGTCCACTTTCCTGAGATGTCACTTCAGAGGGTAAACAACGCAGTTTTTCACATCTGGCGACGGTGGCTGCATGTAGTTCGTCGAATTCTGACCGTCTGGAGAGCAGCTCCTGGAGGCGAAAAATGTATAGGCGGACACGCATAAGGAATGTATGCAAAGTTGTAGCAAAGGCAATTTACCGCAGTCATTTTATTTTTCTAAGAATCAAAAACTGTACATCAGTGACTGAACTGTTCTTGAGGTATGCACAAGGCTCCGAGAACTTTCATTACCAATGAGAACGCTAATGAAAATGATCCGAAATGCGCTTCAGAGTCATGGAAACAAATGATCACGTAATTTTATTAGTATAGTGATGAGTTTAGATGAGTTTAATCGTTGGCAGCAAATCTGTCGAGAAATTTTTGTCAAATATTTAGTGACAAGTACTCACCTGCGTGTCCAAAATTTTTAGTATTTTGCCGAGCATAGGAAATAAACGCTACACAACGACAGGAGATACCCCCATGTATACACGGCCGGAATAAAATAGGAATATTCATGAAAGTAACACACCTGGCCCTCTCAATAAACTCCAGTCAACGGACGAAATCTCGCAACTATGGTTAATTTCATCTCTTGACGTTCTTCAAGAAATCACCCGGAGACATCAGGGGACATACACCAAGGTGTCATCTGCAGGCTCCTTCCTCTCCCACAAAGGCCAGCTTAGAAAACTCCCAAACTGAGTCTTCCTAAATTCTGGTAACAAATATATATCTGTCTTGGCTGACGTTTGGTAATTCTATTCCTTGGTTGCTCGATGGGATGATGGTTTAGTTTCCATCTACGTAACACAAAACTACGAGAATGACTTCACTTTTGAGGCGACAACTGTGTAGTCCGTCTCTCGGAGCAGTAGTTGTTTTCCTTCCTGGTAGAACCAGCACACAACACCACTTTTCCGGTTGGTTCTTTGATGGTTTTGTATGAGCAAAATCACAGAGGAGGGTGCTGCGGTGCAGTCAGCTCGGGCAGTTCCTTCGTATGTTGGTTAACCTGCGATTACTGTGAGGTCTGATTCTGCTGAACAGTCAGGCAGTGGCCAACAGAGGACGAGTGGACCGTAAAACGGCTATAGCTGCAGAGCCATCCGAATTTTCTCACAAACAGTCCTACCCCCCCTGGAAAGGCCAGTGTATTAGTAAACGTGGATATTTCTGAGTCCAAAGGTAGAATACACCTGATCCTTCCCAACGTCTAGACCCCAAAGTGGTCTCCACACAGGGACGAATACAGAAATGTTGTTTTTCGGACCACCCTTTGAAACAAAGACATTTCTATCACTAAGGATGCACCAAGCGAAAACGTTTTGGCCTACATACGTAAGAGCGCATAAAATCAATACCATTTCCCACTATTTTGCATTGTTGTGGTAGCCAATCATGGATTGGTTATGCCACAAATGAGATTGGGGGGAGCAAAATTCGAAAACCCTTCCTATTCCAGGGGAGCCGTCCGACTCAGACAGTGTAAAGAAATCAATTTGAACAGCACTTCAAACACAAATTGACACATTTCCGAAAGCAGTATTCATCCGGAAAAGAACACAAAACACTATGGGTTGATGCAACCAAAAGGGTTTTGGGAATTTTGCCCGTGTGAATGAGATGCTACTGGAATAACTTTTCCGGTTACAATGCTAATCCAACAGAACAAACCGATCACGGAAGCGTGTTGGCAAAACTTTATTCAACTCAGTATATTCCCGAAAAAACTTCAGAACTTTGGGACCGTCGCGAGCACTAGAATTCAGTCAACCTCCTGATCGTGGTTCTCTCCGAGATTATTTATGTGGGTTTCCGTACCCGAAGTATATCGGAAAGTCCTTTAGCAAGGCGGAGAATTCTATTGATGCTAGAGAGAGTCTTTCTAATAGGCTCATCTAATTTTAAGTGACCTTATATGGCAAGTTCAGAGTGATAAAGCTTTGGTGGCTTGTTTTACTACCAGCTTGAAATCTATATATTATTGAGTAGTTCCGCGTCCGACAAAATGGATTCACTCGAGTGGCCAGGAGGCCATTCAAACAAAAGGATCATGGTGAAACTGATAGAGATGCCTACGGCGATGGAAGTGAAGACGAAAGTACTGCCGTTAATAATGAACAGGTGATGATGAAGATAATGATGAAGATTGACATGAGGATGATAACGATGATTGTGATGATAATTATGGTGATGATGACGATGATGAAGAAGATGATAATGATGATGACGATGACGAGGATGACGAGGATGATGATGACGACGACGATGACGATGATGACGATGATGATGATGATGATGATGTTGATAATGATGGTGATGATTACGATGATGATGATGATGATGATGCTGATGATGATGATGATGATGATGATGATGATGATGATGATGATGATGATGTTAATGAAAATGATGATGATGATGATGGTGATGATGACGGTAGATGACGCATCCAGATGAGGTCAGAAGTTACTCCTGCAGTTGACGATAGCTCATTTGATCACCACTTTGACTGTAACCGGCGTTGGCTGCAGTGTAACTGGCGTTTTTCTTGATATCTCCATGCTGTGGTTTATTGCTGATTGTGGTCAATCCAAAAAATTGTCTGGGATGGTATGAACACTTTTCGTGGTTTGTTTATTTTCGAGTTGGATTCAGGTTCGGAGTTCTTCGCAACGCACTTTATCAGCTTATGTATGTGGCTCATTGAATCAGCACCAGTAAACACCTTAGCTGAAATTTTAGACCTCCACAAGATCGGTAGCTTTTCCACAAAGAAAGAAAGAAAGAAAGCGTTCAGCTGTAGCACCATTCCGGCGCCTAGCTGCCATGCCACCCGAAGGAAGCACGAGGCTGGGATACTGCCAGGTTGCCCATGCCTAGACAGGGGAAGTCGAGTGGCGGAGGTTGGATTCGAACCACGGACCTAGGTCAGTAAATTCGCGCTCTAACCACTTGGGCCATCTCGCCCCCACAAAAAACTAATAACTTTCATAAATTTCACCGAAGTTCCAGAGATGGATAAACTACTGGGTTAATTCCTTGTCTATGTGAGCATGTTGTGTACAAGACAGGTGAAAAATTTTAACAGTTTCGGAGTTCCTCATTGTAAAGTATAACATTTTGAACCCGTTGATTCTCCTGAATCAACGCTTCCGTTGATTCCAGTGGAGGTTGGAATATCAGTCATCCTCTGGGGAACCTTGTGTGTTGGCTAGTTCTGTTCAGATCAAGCACTATCGCCAACGTGATATCAACCAAAGGACCCAGTGACAATTATAACGTTTCCTGCCATTTAAGCAACCTACCTCAAGTTTTGCCTTGAGATTCTGCATCAAAGCAAATGGATTGGCATCTCCTTCCACTGAAGTAACAGTTCTCATCCGAATCGCATCCGTTCGTTCTAAATCCAGCTTATTCATCTTTCCGGAGAAATGATCTGTTGAATCCTTGATTTGCTTTACCAGTTGGACAAACTGTTCCCACTCTGTACGCCGTTCCTTCACAGTTTCTGTAAGCTCAGTTAGAAGACAAACAAAATTCCGTAGTCTATCAGAGGCTTCCGGATTCTTCAGTTGCTCTGCTCGTTCACGCAGCATTTCGCAATTTTGTTTGCCATGGGACTCTAACTTTGTCATATGCTGCTGCAGTTGACTCAGTTTACTCTTCCCCTCTGCAGCCAAATAGGTTAGGGTTGATTCGCCGTTGCTTAGCATCGCCGGTGGAGGACTCCCGGGTAAGTTGTTTTGTAATTCATTCAACCAGTCATTTTCCGACTGAAGATCGGTCATTAATTGACTGTTGCAGGCGATTTTGATTTCAGTCTGGTGAGAAAAATTTAAAAAAAAGTGATAGGTGTAGTCGTTTATGTAAAGAATCCGAAAAAGGTCGTCAGACGGGCATCCGGTGACGGTTTTGTCGGCGGCCCGTCGACTCTCTTAACTAGCATGTCCCTCCACCGAGGGTGTACGTTATCGTCCTCGTGACACTTACTGATTGGACTTTAGAGGCGAATACATACGAAATCGACGAGTACATTCACTCGCAGACCAATGTGGCTTTCGCGGAAGACGCATATGAATCCCGGATGTTGTGTTATTCTTCAACTAAATGTGCTGCCCAAAGACTGCCCCAAGTTCCAAGTCGGTAGAGTATTCGAGGAATCGCAGTGCATTTTACGGACGTAACACACTACTCAAAAGGTTGTCAAAAGTTTATGTCAGATAGGCGCCTTTCATTAGTTTTCGACAATCTTACGTTCTACCAAAGTGTACAAAACATGGAATACCACGGGATTCTTAAACGAATCTGACCTGAATTCCTCGTTTATGATCTTCTTCAACTGAATATTTCGCGCAGAACCTCTCTTATCAGGCCTATTCCAAAGGAAACAAGTTTCAGTGAAGTCTTTGCAGTACATTCGGTTTAAAGTCAAGACAAACGGGAGCGATTTTCTCG
This sequence comes from Opisthorchis viverrini, assembly GCF_000715545.1. NCBI lineage: Eukaryota > Metazoa > Platyhelminthes > Trematoda > Opisthorchiida > Opisthorchiidae > Opisthorchis > Opisthorchis viverrini. The sequence goes on along the minus strand of NW_008752231.1, from coordinate 113,779 downwards.
GGATTTTGTTGGATCGCCCGTGAAAACCGATTTGGTACGTAACTGAATGTATCTGTCAAAGTTCGTGCGATTTGGATTCAAGTGGAACAAAAACTTAACTGGAACCCCAGGACTGCGCTTACCTGATGAGCCCCAACAAGAGCGAAACCGGTCGTCTGCTGTCGTGGTTTTCAGCAGCCTTATGAGTAGTGTATTAAGTCGAACGCAAATACAACCAGTGATATACATCCAGCTCCTCTTCCTTTCACACCTCAAATTCTGTGATATCGTCAGATGTAGTCTAGAAAGTGGAGTCCAAAGCAATTTGAAATTCGTACACTGAGCTGCGATTATGTACCACAAGTGATCCAATGCGACGACGGATGCCTTGAAATACGGTTAGTGAGAATGCGAAATTTGAAAAAAACTCGGTAAATTTGAAAATTCCCTCTTTTTCATGGTTATCTGAACTGTGTAAAGCAATACTATATGTACTCAGTCATATGATGCTTACTGATTCGTTGGACTATAAAGCGACCGAACGGCGACTGGATACACATAAGCGGGCACGTGTAAGGGACAAACGCACAACTTTTTACAAACCAGATTGACAGATCTGAGCTCTATGGTATTGAGATCAGGACTATGGGTAAAGTGTACAGTTGATGCTTATGGACCCTGTTGAAAACCCTGGAGACAATATCATCCTGACAACAAGGCTCCCTACCGCGCAGCACAAACTCCTAGGCGAATTCGTCAGATATCATCAGAATTTAAATCCAAAAGAGACAAGACCATTGGAATATACCTGGTACACCCTGAAAGNTGATAGGTGTAGTCGTTTATGTAAAGAATCCGAAAAAGGTCGTCAGACGGGCATCCGGTGACGGTTTTGTCGGCGGCCCGTCGACTCTCTTAACTAGCATGTCCCTCCACCGAGGGTGTACGTTATCGTCCTCGTGACACTTACTGATTGGACTTTAGAGGCGAATACATACGAAATCGACGAGTACATTCACTCGCAGACCAATGTGGCTTTCGCGGAAGACGCATATGAATCCCGGATGTTGTGTTATTCTTCAACTAAATGTGCTGCCCAAAGACTGCCCCAAGTTCCAAGTCGGTAGAGTATTCGAGGAATCGCAGTGCATTTTACGGACGTAACACACTACTCAAAAGGTTGTCAAAAGTTTATGTCAGATAGGCGCCTTTCATTAGTTTTCGACAATCTTACGTTCTACCAAAGTGTACAAAACATGGAATACCACGGGATTCTTAAACGAATCTGACCTGAATTCCTCGTTTATGATCTTCTTCAACTGAATATTTCGCGCAGAACCTCTCTTATCAGGCCTATTCCAAAGGAAACAAGTTTCAGTGAAGTCTTTGCAGTACATTCGGTTTAAAGTCAAGACAAACGGGAGCGATTTTCTCGGGATTTTGTTGGATCGCCCGTGAAAACCGATTTGGTATGTAACTGAATGTATCTGTCAAAGTTCGTGCGATTTGGATTCAAGTGGAACAAAAACTTAACTGGAACCCCAGGACTGCGCTTACCTGATGAGCCCCAACAAGAGCGAAACCGGTCGTCTGCTGTCGTGGTTTTCAGCAGCCTTATGAGTAGTGTATTAAGTCGAACGCAAATACAACCAGTGATATACATCCAGCTCCTCTTCCTTTCACACCTCAAATTCTGTGATATCGTCAGATGTAGTCTAGAAAGTGGAGTCCAAAGCAATTTGAAATTCGTACACTGAGCTGCGATTATGTACCACAAGTGATCCAATGCGACGACGGATGCCTTGAAATACGGTTAGTGAGAATGCGAAATTTGAAAAAAACTCGGTAAATTTGAAAATTCCCTCTTTTTCATGGTTATCTGAACTGTGTAAAGCAATACTATATGTACTCAGTCATATGATGCTTACTGATTCGTTGGACTATAAAGCGACCGAACGGCGACTGGATACACATAAGCGGGCACGTGTAAGGGACAAACGCACAACTTTTTACAAACCAGATTGACAGATCTGAGCTCTATGGTATTGAGATCAGGACTATGGGTAAAGTGTACAGTTGATGCTTATGGACCCTGTTGAAAACCCTGGAGACAATATCATCCTGACAACAAGGCTCCCTACCGCGCAGCACAAACTCCTAGGCGAATTCGTCAGATATCATCAGAATTTAAATCCAAAAGAGACAAGACCATTGGAATATACCTGGTACACCCTGAAAGTTTCATCAAATCAAGTGATCAAAATAACGGCATATACAAACCTTCTTGTGGGGATTACGGTGCGCAGTAGATACTAATAGGCAGCTAAAAGTGCGCTTTCTACCCTGAAATCCCACGCTATTCCAGAAGTTGGAAACAGACTCGGTCACTGCTCTGTACACATTGATCGAAAACCACAATGTTTTATTTGAGTAGGCTCGGAAAATTTGCGAAAATATAACGAGGCATGTAGAACGATGCTGTGCGGGAACCGTGACACTTCATACGCAGTCTGCCAGATCCCGTCGAAATGACTGTTACCCGTAGCAGTTGTGTGGTCACGGCCGACAACCACCAGTCAATAGCATGACTAACTGACACCATATTCGATCATCGCGCACTTGGCGATCACCTCTTGTAGGCTGACCACACAACGATAGATACCAAATGACGCTTGTCTCTTTCGTGATTCCCACCACTTTGCTTCTCCTAACGAGCATCGAATCGTTTTCAAAGAAGTACACATTTCGTTGCCATATGTCTTTGTGGGGTCTTCATATTTCACATTCACATCAATCTCGTCCAAAACAGGCCTCCTTCTATCTTAACGCAAATATTCTGATGCGTACACAACAAAGGGGTGAAACACACTGTTGAAATTTCGCTGTTATCAGAGCTCATTAGAACGATTGTGATAAGACTGGTGAAGGACTGTTCAAAAGTTTTGAATTCTAAAAATCCGACAACAACCTACCAAAATTTTCAAGCAGATCCACGGAGCTACTTGCCTGCGAAGTACCACCTGGCGAGTCAAGACGATTACACTAGGTGGTCGTTCGAGGCATCAGGCACCTACCAAAATTTTCAAGCAGATCCACGGAGCTACTTGCCTGCGAAGTACCACCTGGCGAGTCAAGACGATTACACTAGGTGGTCGTTCGAAGCATCAGGCATCAGTGCAAGACAGGAGAAGTGTTCAGACGTGTAGACTGTTTTACGTCTTCATCACCAGCCAACCTAAACAGGTTTCACACAACATACAATCGGTTCGACCTCATTTCTAGCGAATAATTCAAAATAATCAGTAGTGCCTTCATCCTATCATTGAAGAACGTCTGGACTGAGAATCACTGCACAGCTGTTTCACCCTTGTTGCGAATCCCCCACGAAACTCGGAGGTTTTCAAAATCGTGATCTTCAGGCCAATGGTTCAACACTTAACCGTTCGGCTGAACATCGGTGTGATTAGTTCTCTCTTTCATCTTTCACTTATGAAAAACATCACGTGATCACATACTGACTGGCTCCTGACTACTTCTCACATTCAGTGAAAGTATCTTTCATCTGAGCTACTTATTGCCTCATGGTAGTCCAAAACATTCTAAAAGATATTTGACGTCTGTTTACCGTGACTCGGTTCTTTCACTGCAATACCTGAAAGATGGAACGGGTTAAAACCATGAATAAACTGATATGAGGTTTCTAAACCTATCAAAACGATAACCAGGCTTCCCGACAAAAATAAATCACGGGATATTCAGTGAATACCGATCAATGCTACGCACCCATCATTAAAATGCATTCGGGATGATGGTAACTTGGTTCACCATGAGGTTAGATGGGGTATATTTATGTTAGGCAATTTGGCGCAATAAAAGTCAGTGATAAAATAACCCAAAACTGATTTTGAATCGGCGTATATAGTACCAACAATATATCGCGTGCTTTATTGTGTACAGAATACAGTTATGCGTTCAAAATGAATCACAATTTACAAAGAGGGGTTTGGTAGTGAATCATCACACACAGAGGTTACATTTGATTCGGAATATTCTCACCAAACAGCGCCAAACAATACCTGATGGGCCCGACAGAGGACCAGTATGAGAAAATTCAACAGGGGACAAAATATTAACCAACAGGTAAAAAAGCATCCAAGTTGCATCTAACTTGAAAGTTACCGAGCGGACTCAGGAAACAAAACGGCTTAACTGGTCACCAGCTTATACTGAGCCATTCAAATGCGCAGTAAATCGATGCGGATAAATTTGGAGAGTAATGCTTGCGCTTTTATTCCCTTACGCACAGATCTTGTCATCACAATCTCCAATGTCTAAATTGCCAATTTCTATAGCCACTCCAACCGTCAGTGATGCCAGCTGAGACACAAGCGCTTACAGCTGACAAAGATGATAAAAGCTGCTTCAAAATGACTGGTCGCTCACAAGGGCCGTTAGAGAAACGTTTGCTGATTAAATCAAATTGGTTTTATACAGATACTCTCATTTACACACAAAGTTGACTTTGAACCGAAAGACAACTGAACCCAGCTAGATCCTGAGAAGAAACGGGTAATGTGCCGTCAAGAATTCTTCAGCAACCTAATGAGTAGTGTGTTGCGTCGAAACTGCCTTTATCATGAAGAAGCAGGATGACATAAATAGGCACTTAGAAAACATCTGGTAAACAGCATTCAAGCATTGAAGCAGCAATAGCTTTGTTTAATATTTGCCTCATGTTGTCGTGATTTTATCAACCGCGTCTAGGCCTACAGCTTTCAAGTTTTCAACATACTTCTCAAAACTTCGGTTGACTAGACCCATGACCAATTTTGAGATTATCAGGAGATTACCAGATTCCTGAAAGCAACCACCGAATGCCCGAAATCTCCTGAGACTCTCAGCTCCGCTAGATGCTGACCGTGCACACAACGCCCCAGCAATATGCAGTGCTCCACAGCCTTGTATCGAACCCAGACAGCGCGAATCAGCATTGATCAAGGTCAGACAACGTCCCCGCAATATGCAGCAGCCAGACCGCATGCATCAGCAATGGACCAATTAGACAGTGTCCCTCCAACAAATGCTTGAGACCGTCAGACAACGTCCCCGCAATATGCAGCAGCCAGACCGCATGCATCAGCAATGGACCAATTAGACAGTGTCCCTCCAACAAATGGCTTGAGACCGTTGTATTTTCGCACTCGCACACACTCACGCCCTCGCAGTCGCTTGTTCAGAATACAGCTGTTGTGTTCCCTTCTGTGAGTCCTTTTTCCGGCACTAGACACTGGGGCAGGTCAGAAGTCAGATACGACAGATTGACGGGCCTAAGTACTCACCTCCAAACAGACGAGTTGTTTTCGTCATTTGTTTAATCATCAAAAGTGTGATCCCAGGCACATACATCAGCTTAAACAACTGCACTTTTATGAGATAAAACGATTCAAAGTACAAACATATTCTTACCTCCTTCAGCTGCGACTCAACTAATCGTTGGAATTTCGCCAACTCTGTTTGGAAGTTTGAAAGCTCGCGCCTTGCAACCATAACGACGGCCGCCGTGTTGGAATGGGCGGTTGAACTGGCAAGCTGCTGTGTACATTGTTTGATTTCTTTGACTTTGTCATCTCCAGCAGCCAGTGTGATCAAAAGGTCTGACAAAAACACCTTCTGCCCGTCTACGTCCCCATAACTTTGCGCAGTCTCTTCCATCATCGTGACAAAGTCGGCATGTGCGTTTCGAGCACCACGAAGCCAAATTCGTGAGGATTCAAGGAGACTTCGTGCAGATGTGAGTGTAGAAAGAAGTTCCTTAGCGTTTTCTGCGTAAATCTATCAGATTTAACAAAAAATGTATCATTTTTATACTCCAGAAATAATTTGCGCGTTCCATACACTCAGTGGAGAACACCAGTCCACAAAAAATGTTTTCTATTGAAGTATGTTTGGGATTCTGCACTTCATTTCACGCTCATATACAGAGGAGAGGACAACATCAGGAAACTAAATGTCTCCTCCTCAAACACTTAGAATGCGTACATGATAAATTAGACCATGTATATGAAGGTGATCGATTGCTGCTGTTTTGCCTAGCTGATTTGAACTACTCATAAGTAATATGCAATCGCACTTGCAATCCCTTTCCGAAGTAGTCCTTCATTTTCACCAATTTACAGAAGAAATCGGTGTTAACGATGTCAGTCCGTTTGTATTATTCTTCTTTGGCATTTTTAGCATAGTTGCGACTGAATGACACAGTTTAATTCAGTTCAGTTTATCCGTAAACCGACCTCCCACTAACTTAAATTTCAAATGTGTGTGGCTCGTGTTCACGTAAATGGTAAGCCTGTTGGAAGCACTTTGGAGCCTTAAAAAAGGCCGGGACCTTCAAAGAGTGTCGTATCAAGAATCTGCCCATCATGTCTGTTAACACCTTCACACCTTGAAGAAACTGCGTTGAAATTTATATGCAACGACCATGAAAGAACTACATTCCAGCCTACACCTGGTTGATGGCCACAGGTAGACGCCGCCGATCCGTAGAACAGGGTTTTCAGTTCACAATTCACTTAACAGCCCAGCACGTGTGCGTGAATACCCTAGCTTTTACTAGTTGAGCAACTATGCGCCGAAAGTATCCTATTCAGATTGTTGGTTGGCACGGGTAGGAAGTGCTGAGGAATGTGGCCGTTCGCTAACTACAAACAGTGCTGTAAAAATGCGACGTACGTACGAAACAACTGCAGTCAAACAAGACATCCACGTCTTATCGGGATAAATCAGCCGGAACTATAGGAATAGGGTATGTGTGAACTTTTGGTTAGAATTGTTAACCTGCTGACCTCTGAACCAAGCGATCGTTGATTGTTCATGCAGCTGATACATTTTCGTTCGGAGTGGTTCCTGGTCTAAGCACTTTTGATTTATTTGACTAATTTAAGGGGAGTACCTGTTCCAAAGGAAGAAGGGATGCCTTTTTTCCTTCCACCTCAAACCTCGTCACTTTGTCCTCTGCGAAATCTGGTAGAAAAAGTGCCAAGTCATCTGCTCACAGCCTGACAATCGATAATCAATAAGCCTGTATTTTTCAAGCTTTTATGGTTGTTGCTTATCTTGATAGGCACTGAACTGACCACATCATTCCACATTGCTTTCGCGGTTGTAAACTAGAATCGTAGGCAAAAACAACTTATTATTATATTTGTAATGTATTACTCATAATGTTGCTGAAAATCCATCGACAGCCCACGACCGGTTTCGCCCTTCTTGGGACTCATCAGGTAGGCGCAGTCCCCGGGTTTCCGTCAACCTTATGTT
>NW_008752231.1:94141-106210 GCF_000715545.1 Opisthorchis viverrini | reverse complement strand
CCTGAGAGACTCATAAACGGGAGATTCAGCTGGGTTCCAGGTGAGTCTCTCGAAAGAACCAAATTAGTTTGCAGATGAGTGTATATTCGCTAACTTATTAGTTTGGGGAGATTTTAGATATGCTGAATTAAAATTTCGTCCTTATTGGAGATCATTAACAGTGTGTATCTCAAGGGAGTTTGAACACTACCATTCGGCAAGAAGCGAATGAACAACAGTGTGACTGCTTCTCATCTAAACAGGACATAACGCCACACATCCTTCAATAATGGGACCTTCAAGATGTGGCACTGTGGTGACTGGCCCCTAGATAGATGACTTCTCCGTTGAAGACTAAGTTATTGTCAACCACTGGCCTGTAGGCGGCAAGTTCGAATGTTCTTCGAGCTTCACAAGACACATGGATGGGACAACTCCAAGTCGCTTCTCGATTATTCGGTATAGGTTGGTTTCACTTGCTGATATCGCGATGGAAGTGGCCTTAATATGCAGGGCTAGGTTTGCTCTGAAGAGACGGCAAACAAGGGTGAAGCCAGTAGAATTGTACACTGCTAGATCGCAGATCCAGTGAACTCCTGGCCCTGCAAAGAAAGCCGGACCTACAGTCATTCGGAAATCAGTTTGGTTTTCACGAAAGACTGAACTGAATCTCTCGTTTATGCTATTCTACTATTCTATTCAGTTGAGTCTCTCGAGAAAACCAAATTGATTTGCAAATGAGTGTATTTCTCGGAAACAGTCCAATTTCGGTTCAAGTAGAACATAAGGTTGACGGAAACTCGGGGACTGCGCCTACCTGATGAGCTCCAGGAACGGCGAAACCGGTCGTGAGCTGTCGAAGAGTTTTCAGCAACCTTGCGAGTAGTTTCCTCTATGAAAATATACTGCGATATCCCGAGTATCGTGCCAACTGAAACACGACGCGGCCTGTGTGCAGCACTTTCAGTTGAGGAATATCATAAACGAGAGATTCACTTGAGCCTCTCGCGAAAACCAAGTTGACATGCAAATGAGTGTATTTCTCGAAAACAGTGCGATTTAGGTTCAAGTAGATCATAGGTTTGACGGAAACTCGGGGACTGCACCTACCTGATGAGCCCCAAGAAGGGCGAAACCGATCGTGGGCTGTCGAGAGTTATCAGCGTTGCGAGTCGTTGCCTTTATGAAAATTCGGACCTACTTTAAACCCAGCGTAAACATTCTGCGTACACAACAGGGCACGAACCTTCAACAGTCCGTCAGACACATTTCTGCACTAGCATTGGAAATCACTACACCCGTTTCTAAGTCGAACGGTATCCAGCTATCCCCGTACGTTTGTTTGGGCCTTCCTGAGTTGTGCAAGCCCCCGATCATGCGCTTCACAGCTATCAGGCCATTTCAGCAATGCGTCAAACCCAAAGAATGAGATACATGTGTGCGCTGACGATCACGCAGTACGTGACAAAAACTGGGAGACGCTATCTACTTACCACAGCATCCGACAAAAGATTCTGAAAACGCGTCGAGAGCTCTGAAGTGTCTGGGAATATTTCATCCATCAGCTCACCGTCCAATTTGTCCACGCGTAGAATGTGAGGAGTGAAAGGCCTCACTTCCAGTTGAAGAGTATTCACATAATTCTGAATCAAGGACGAGTAAAATGAGTATGAGATAAAAAAAAATCCACTCCCGACTTTTTGGGATGAAAATGACTAAGTCGTTTGGTAAATTTAAAATGGCCAACAATTTAACCAAATTTTAACCAGAGCGGGCCAGCGAGTAATGAGAAATAGTTTTCCAGGACAGATCAACAAACTCCGGAAACCGTTTATCCGGTTTTGTTGTTTTGTTGCTGTGATCAGAGGTTTTCCTCTGTATAAGAGAAACAGCTCCGAACGTTACGAAACCACACAACTGTCAATGGAATAACCGTTTTTCGTTCAGACAGATTTCATTAGTTGTTCTTCACTCATCCTTGATGGATGAGTTCTATCCTTGGTATCACTTTTTTTATCCACTTGTACGCGACAGTGATCAACGGATCAGTCGGTTCGCACATTCATTGACTTTTTCTGCTTCGCTCAAGCGCACCAGGCTTTCAGTCGGCCATCCAGACCGGGATTCACGGTAATAAGAACGCATTAAGGAGACTGTGGTCCACAACACCCCGTAATGTGATTGAATTGCCTTTGAAGTGAGATGGAATCGGAAATGTCAGCCGCGCCTAAAACGAAACGCATTTGTTTATGCTGTTCAATCATGTTATATCTGCTGATTCGCCGGCCTGTGGTATCTACTGCTGACCCGCTCCGGTGCCTAGTGTCGGAGAGAAAGGGCTCACGGAAGGGAACACAATAGCTATATCCCAACAAAGTGGTTGCGAGAGCGCGAGTACGTGCGAGTGCGAAAAGTACAACAGCCTCAAGCTTTTTATTAGAAGTACACTGTCTGAACTTGGTCCAGTGCTGACGCACGCGGTCTGGCTGCGACGTGCTGCATATTGCGGGGGCGTTGTCTGACCTTGATCAACGCTGACTCGCGCTGTCTGGGTTAGGTACAAGGCTGTGAAATGCTGCATATTGAGGGGGCGTTGTCTGTCTGGTCAACATCTAGCGGAGCTGAGAGTCTCCGTAGGTTCCGGACATTCAGTGGTTACTTTCACGAAGCTGACCTTCCTGATAAATCATTTTTTAAAGTTGTGCAAATTCCTCCGGTTCTTTAGATTTTGTTCCAATTAATGAACCTGTTTACGAGGAAGCTGAGGAAGCTGGCAGCCCTAAAACCACGAGTAAGCAGTGGTCCCCTAGAACATGGATGTTGGAAGGACATCGCCTAAAAAGAATACGGGAAAGCTATAGTCGCAGTATTTTAGCATTGGAAACTGTTGCATGACCCCGTAGCTTACAACGGTACCCTCATCGAAGTTTAATGTCAGTAGAAACGTGATTCGAATTTCGACTTATTAAGTAGATGTAGTGGATGCGAGTGCGAAGTTGAAACTTCAACATCACCATCACCATCAACACCATCTTTAAAGAACTCTTGCAAACCGTTGTTGTTGCGAACCTACGGTCTTCTGTCTGTTTGGCAAATAGCGGCTGAATGATTCCAAGGGGAGCTAATGCTTGGATCACAGCATACTTTATTGATCAACGTAGATGTATCCTACCCATTAACTTCGGATGCAATTTTTTTGGCCAAAATTTAAATAACTATATATTTATTCCGCTAAACCAGGAGTGAATTATTGTAAACTTGGCCAAGTACTGCACGTGATCACAACGCTGGTGCATACGTGTGAGATTTGTGCAAAAATGCGACGTGCTGATTGGATTATTGGAAAGCAGAGACTAGCGGCTCACCATGAATGACTAATAGCAGTGCACACAGATGAAACATTTAGAACAGTTGTACACCGAAGACAAAACTGGTTCAGCATATGGGACTGGCAAGGAAGATTAACGGAATCTCGTGGCATGATTTGGCCGAACCAATTCAGCTGCCCTATGTGAACCATGACTCCATCGCATAGACTAAATCGTTCAGCCCTAACACCTTTTCGGTGCCACCGGAAGAAAGCACAAGACCTAGGATACTGCCAGGTTGCCCAGGCCTAGACAGGGGAAGTGAGAGGCAGTAATTCAGCTGCCCTATGTGAACCATGACTCCATCGCATAGACTAAATCGTTCAGCCCTAACACCTTTTCGGTGCCACCGGAAGAAAGCACAAGACCTAGGATACTGCCAGGTTGCCCAGGCCTAGACAGGGGAAGTCGAGAGGCAGTGGTCGGGTTCGAACCAAGGACCTTCCGGGAGGTAACTTCGCATTCTAGCCACTGAGCCATCTCTAATCCCCCCTCCAGTCGAGTACACAAACCTGGCATTTGTTCTGTAAAAGGGTAAATCGATGTGACAACTCAGTCTGCTACAACAAAATCAAAGCTTTGACGTCCTTCATACAACGCATCACTGAGTGGATCCTTCTTCCTATTGGACTTGCAGATAGTAAATGGCTATCCGTTCGTTTGTTCGTTCTGTGTGATTTTCTTTCTTAGTCAGAAAGTGACATCAGCTGACTGGATTTTACAATATTTGGTGGATACTGTTTGATTCACAGATCACTCTAGTGACCTCGGTGAAACACTTGTGTCGTTGTATGGGTGGGATTCCCAAGGCCAAATAGGCAAGGTCACAATCGGCCATGAACACACAACACAGCGGCAGAACTTCCGTTGAGTATCGTCAGTTGACGCGTCATCCACATACTCATTCAGAGCATGATAGAGAGTTTCGTTCAGCCGGACAAAATGAAGAGCTGGGAACTTCCTGTATGGAATGGAGCCCCTGCTTGTTAGCCAATTCTGGCAGATTTATGTCAGATGCTTTAAAAGTACTCCCTGTAAATTTTGGACGTTATTTTTTATTGTACTCGTCAGTTGCGTACAAGAACTCGTCCCCTTCGTTTCCTAATAGTCGTGTGACTTATTTGTATAACAGTTGAACGACCGATCGATTGCCTCTATCATCAACCTGATCAAGTTCTGACAAGCCTCCTGAAATAGATCGAAACACGCATGACTGAATCGGTTCGCATAATGCTCTTCTCTAAGAATATGGAAGGCAACTTGTATTTGTCTAGGAATTCGCGTAACGCGATGAGGCGACTCTATGGAAACGAGTCACTATCGTTTTGCCGCTTATTGGTTGCAACTGCATTTGGTGTAGCAGTCGGCGAGGCGCACTCCTCGGGCGGACAGTTTATGTGCGTGCATTCACCCTTGTCTATATTTGTCGAATGCCAGACATCGGCAGATGATCTTGTCTGATACGCACCATAGGTTTTTTTTCGTTGTTTTGTTCGCATGGCGCATTTCGTGTCAACCCATGTCACCTGTTCACACACGTCCCGGTTCTCTCTCAATGGTGGCTTGCAGATTGGGTGCACAGCTCCGTGGTTGAGGCGCAAACTTACCAACCGTGAGGTCCGTGGTTCGAACCCGATCTCTGCAAACCCACTGCTCCTATTTAGGCTTGGGAAATCTGGCAGTATCGTAACCCTCGTTCGTCCTTCGGTTGACATGGCATCGCGGCACTGAAAGGGTAGTATCGCTGCGCAGTTGTAAGTTTATTTATTTGACGCTTCAGATAAGGGACCAGCTGATACTGGTGGAAGTAAAAGGTACACTGACGCGTTATAAATTATGTATTGAACTGCTCGTTTGCTGCCAGACATGTCTCTCTACTAGGCAAGGACAGTTTTTGGTACCCCTCTCGCACGGTGACTGCATCATAATTTGAACAAGTAAACAGCCGAAGACCAACCGACTGATGTTGCGATGTCAGCTGACAACCATCTTGGTCACTGTGATGGAGTGATTATCGATTTCCACTAGGCGAGCTGATTCGCTTCTATCCTCATAGGCAACACACGTCTAGAGACAGTGTGACCGAGGGTACACCGCTAACGTAATCTGATAGTTTAGAACTGAATGGAGAGTACTACCTATTCCTAAGGCACTATCAACTTGAAAGAAATCGAAGAAATTGTGTTTTCATGTCGCCTAAAGGGCAAACATTTGTTTCACGGCCAAAATCAATCGGGAAAACACCTTTTATCCAAGCTTCAACACTCAGATGGAATCCACGCACTCTTGATGAGAGACAGTAACGGAAAGAGAACCGAACGAGTGTAGGATATTCCCATCTGGGACCCTGGTTTCTTATCACTTTCTGGATGAAGTGACATGTACTCAGTTTCACTCAGTTAATGTAAACGACATCCTATCCATCCAGTGAGAGTGTGAATGGGACTTAACCCATAAGTTTCAATAACCGTTACAACAGGGGGGAAATTTTGTTGATGACCCTCTAACCTGGTCTGTATTAGCAGAGGAAAATGCGTTAATCAATAAATTTCAGATTCGTTCAATTTTGGGCTACCTGACTAGAGATTCATCGCTTGAAAATGCAGAAAACTGCAGACAACGAATGTATGATGATCCAATTGTTCTATGTTATACAGTCACCTAGACTGAACAATAAAACCCACCGGCTCGTACAACCATATCCCAGTTACCTTGCTACCAACAAACTAACTGACTGCAGATTTTGGGACAGAGTTAATTTGTTAGACTGTCACTTTTAGTAAAGTTCTGTTTGGAAATTTCCTGACAAGGAGTAACGCATCTGAGCATGTGAAAATTCATGACGGTTGGAATAAGTTAAGTGTAGACTTGAATAAATGTTACTGAGTACTGAACCTTCGTTTTTATCCTATCTTGATTCCGCCCGGAACTCAAAGTAGAAAATCATGAGTTAAGGACATGTCACGTGCTCTCAGTTGTTACTCGTAGACGAATACGGCTGAACCAAAAACTGTCACACGGGTGAAGTACCGGGAAAGAGGTCTCATCACGAAGTGTTGTTACGTGTTCACGTTACCTGGCACTCCTCAGCCCACTGTGAGTGGAGCTCCAGCTGACGATTAAGTCCGTCTTTTCCAACACTTGCTGTCTCGTCCAGTGATGCAGATTGTGAGGACGGACCGGCGTGCAACGAATCAAACCGACGCTCCTGCGCGGAAAGCCAGTCCGTGGCGCGCTTCACCTCCTCATCCGCCTGCTTTATTCGTTCCATCAGCCCTTGTACTTTGGATTCCAGTTCTTCCAACATCCCACTCTGACAGTCAAATTTGTCTTTCATTTCCGCCAGCTGTGAAGAAATAAGCACAGATCACTTTATGGGTTCGAAAGTTATGAATGGAAAACCAGAGGAGTATGGAAATCTACGATATAAAAAATATTGTCTGGTCTGGTGTCCCAAGTAAGCCTCCGCATCCAATCGAAGGTGAAGGGGTCTTTTCCAACACTTGCTGTCTCGTCCAGTGATGCAGATTGTGAGGACGGGCCTGCGTGCAACGAATCGAACCGACGCTCCTGCGCGGAAAGCCAGTCCGTGGCGCGCTTCACCTCCTCATCCGCCTGCTTTATTCGTTCCATCAGCCCTTGTACTTTGGATTCCAGTTCTTCCAACATCCCACTCTGACAGTCAAATTTGCCTTTCATTTCCGCCAGCTGTGAATAAACGGGCACAGCTCACTTTATGGGTTCAAAAGTTGTGAATGAAAAACCGGAGGAGTATGGGAATCTACGTTATAAAAAACATATCATTACGACTATGTACGCTAGTGATCATGCATGCAAGTATTGTCTGGTCTCGTGTCCAAAGTAAGCTTCGGCATCTGATCGAAGGTGAAGATTACTGCGGAAACTATGCAACCGCTTCACAGTGTTCGTGCATCATTCTTTCATATTCAAAGAATGTTCAAGAAGGCTCCAAAGGATGCTTGAGAATGCTCGCTCTTCAAAAGTTCTGTGCAGATGAGATGTTTACCTTTGTGTTGGGTGGCTTTACTAATAAACAGCACCTGCCGAGCGCTCAATCGGCCATTGAGAAATCGCCTATGCATCTAGTTTCTGATGCATTACTCAAACTGTCGGCGCCGGAGAATTCAACCTCGGTGAACCGTTGTGCGTGAATGGTAGATGGTTAACTACTGACCGGAGCACTGTGGGTTCAAATCAATCTACAGCTACATGTGAGTTATACTGCAGGGACAGTCTTCTTGGCTGATCTGTGCAGATTAGCCTCGCTTGGAGCATGAACTCCCTTGAAAGCCTTGAAGGCTTCTAGCCGCTTAAAAGTCGTACTTTGGGTCATGAAATAGCTGACAATTCATGCTGGTTAGACGAGCGAGTTTCTATTTACAGTATCTTGTACGAATCAGTTGAAGTGTGCCACCAGGCTGATGTGCTTTAAAATACACGCACTTGTCTCGAAATCAGCGGTGGATGTGACTTATGACTTATGTCCCTGCAACGGTGGTGATCCCCATCTGGTCCGGACCAATGTTTATTGGTCGTCGCGTACACGCCTTCATCCGTAGCGGTCACTCACTAGATTGTGCGTCACAAACACTCAAATCGCGTAACAACTCCTGTCCCACTTGCAACCTTAGGTGACTAAATGTAGGTACACTACAATTTCCCATCCAGTTTTGTTCCTGTGGCTGCCACATGCTTGACGCGTCAGGCTTACGAACTTTAACCCTATCAGGTCAAGTTATATTCATGTTCGTGCAATTATCAAACACGAATGGATATCCCTCCTCACATTGCACATAATAAATGCGCATGCAGTTCGACCCAACACACTTACACACACACACAGGGCAGGAAGTCAATGGAACTCCGCTCCACAAGTCTCCACGGACTACTCGAGAGAGTTTCTATTTACAGTATCTTGTACGAATTAGTTGAAGTGTGCCACCAGGCTGATGTGCTTTAAAATACACGCACTTGTCTCGAAATCAGCGGTGGATGTGACTTATGACTTATGTCCCTGCAACGGTGGTGATCCCCATCTGGTCCGGACCAATGTTTATTGGTCGTCGCGTACACGCCTTCATCCGTAGCGGTCACTCACTAGATTGTTACACTGCAGAGAAGACACGTCCCGCGTCCGGAACTTCAATCAGGAACTCTCAACAGTTATCCTCAAACGATGAGTCACTCTTTGGCTTATTCCCTTCTTGCATTGTATTTATTTTTATCAGGTGTACATAACTTTTGTAATCATCATTATTCTAGTAAAACGGACACTCTTTAGTGCGCGTCACCTGATAATCAACCTAAGTATATTACAACTAGAGCGCGAACACAGTCCTGTCGAGTTTTCCGTAACTCCACCCCAGCTGTATTGTTCGTATGCATGCATATGAACAGATGCATGCCATAACGCAGTGGTTCCAACAGAACATGAGGTGGACGGAAACTTGGGGACTGTGCCCAGCTGGGTAACGCCAAGAAGGGCGAAACCGGTCGCGGGCTGTCGAAGAGTTTTCAGCAACCTTGTGAATAGTGTATTACGTCTACACATTGATGATATTTGAGGAATAGTCAACGGATAAATTTTAACGAGATATACGTGATAGCAACCCCCTGAAGACAATATTTCCTCAACGCTTCTTTATGTTATCGATCCTGCATGTCAGTGGTGATGATGATGATGATGATGATGATGTCGATGATGATGATGATGGCGATGATGATGACGATGATGGTGATGATGATGATGATGACAATGACGATGACGATGATGAGTTATCATGTCAGCCTTTCTGGTGGTTATCAGGAATGATCCCGGAATGCTGTAAACCTACTGAAACCCTAAATCCCCGCCTAAGTGGTAGTAGAGAAGCTGTCAGGTATCTGGGCCAGAAAGGACAGCTACCTATTAGACGCTCAAGCAGTTAGTCGGTTCAGCAAAGGCCAACGATAATGAGTGTTCAGGTATGACACAAGAGCACGGCCGAAGATGATGAGTGTTCACTCAACGCCGATCAGACAGCCAGGATCAAGGTCGAAAGCGCGCTTTAAGTATCGCGAGGTCCTTGGCAAATTTTGCACTTGCTGTTTTTCTCCTTGTGCATGAGTCGTTTGTCAACACTGGAGCGGAAACGGCAGTTGGTTACAACAAAAGCAGTGGTCAGTCTATTTACAACCGGCAGTGGGATGGTGGTTATGAGACAAATGCTAAGAGTTAGTGGAAGCCGTCAAACCATCACGGAAGCGGCCACTTACAATATTCTTTCAATACTATTTGTTGTACTTCCGAAAATATCGTACGAAAATCACTTTTGAATCGGTGGCTTACAATCGACCTTGTCGACAGGTGTACCTCATTAAACGTCCAATTTCAAGACGCCTGTTTCAAAAACAAGCTTGGTATCTCGAGAAATAAACTCATTTGCATATCAATTTGGTTTTCACGAGAAACTCAATCGAATTTCTCGTTTGTGATGTTCTACGAATGAATGTGCTGCACACAGACCCAGTGTGATTTCAGTCGGCACGATATTGGAGACATAGCAGTATATTTTCATAAAGGAAACTACTCACAAGGTTGCTGAAAACTCTTCCAGTTCAAGTAGAACATAAGGTTGACGGAAACTCGGGGACTGCGCCTACCTGATGGGCGCCAAGGAGAGAGAAACCGGTCGTGTGCTGTTGAAGAGTTTTCAGTAACCTTGTGAGTAGTTTCCTTTATGAAGGCTGGTGCCTCTCTAGTTAAGCCGAAAAGCAGCTTTGAAACGAAAAGGAAATTAGTGAGTCCCAACCAAATGTAAAAATCAGCCTTCTGTTCTCATGGAATACCAACAGAGGTGGGTTATTATGAGTTAGTTTTAGGGTTCTCTCTTGATGTTCCCTACTTGCAAATAGAATGAATAACTAGAACGACAAAAGTAACCATTAAACTCACTTGCCGCTCAATTTCAGCTCTCGCGTTTGCGGACATTTGACCTGTCATGTCTTTTGTAGGATGGAGCAATTTCTCAGTTTGAGCCACTGCGCTACGCAAAATGGAGGAGGCCCGATTTTCACATTTCAGGCGCGCTTCCTGAATACACGGGACAAAACGATTCAGAACGTTTCATAAACATACGGAGAACAACCTCTTCTGATATAAATAATGGACGTGATTTTATCTCATCCCTCTTGTTCCTCCCCCCGTGATAGTCTGACAAAAGAATGCTGAGATAGCCTAACAGAAGATGGAGCTTGATTTGAAGTTTCACACTTTTTCACATCTATGCGGTTAAATTCGAAATTATTCTCTGTAAGGTCAAAAGTGAGTGGACTCATGAAGAAGACGAAACGCCCGTCGTTATGGTTTTGTCGCTCTGAAGTTTACTGACCGTTCCGGATGTGGCGGCCCGCCACCGTTCTCACTGTTCAGTAAGTATGTATGTCTTCAGTCTAGCTGAATACCTCGTTGAGCGAATACCTCACCGTGTAAAGGAGATGGTCGTCTTTGACTGGAAGGACTGCGATGATCGAAAAAACCCAACCACTTCAACTTCATCAGAGGAATCATAAGTTGAAGAACAGAGCAGTAAAGTCATTCGCGCTAGTAATAAGTGTGGCTGATCGATTGACTCACGTCACTGGATGGAACAAGTTTCAAATGTCTTCATTCCATGCACATGATACACATAGAACTCTCAAACAGCAGTGGGGAAACCACTGAAAGCAAAAACGGTGGCATGACTCTACAACCAGTCCAACTGGATTAGCTCAATGCGGCTGAACAGTACTCAAGCAACAGTCACGAATCACGTGGCCGTCCTAGACAGAACGAAACAAGAAAGCACGTGGTCACTATGCCAACCAATGATGTATGCATGCGTCCACAATGTATTCAGGTCTTCCTGACCCCGTACGGAAAAAGGCATTTTCGTGCGCCATTCAAGGAGTGCGGCATTCATGGGCGTGTTCACCACAAAGAAGCGATGGAATGCGCAAATCACGGATACATCAGAAGATCCATCATCGTCTACTCCATGAATCTATCCTTCTTTAGTAGCTCATGGTCCTGTGGAGGTTGGGGTTAATCCCTAATGAACCAGGGTGCTAGTTTCTGCAGGCAAAAACGAAATTTCACACATGTTTGGTGGAACGACAAGCAGCGGAGCTAGTTCCAAGTTGACTACTGTCACAGACCTGCAAAACATTAAAGACCCTCTCGAAACCAAAAGGAAGGTTGGATGCAGTGAAGAAAGGGAACTTGATCTACGAATTTCAGTGTAATGACTGTGACAAACGCTGCGTGGAAGAAAACTTTCCATCAAAATATACGAACTCAGTGTCACTGTTTTCAATTCACGAAGGCAGCGAGGGACATCAGTTCAGTTGGGACAGTGTTTGAATACTTGCTCACGCAAGAACAAAACGGGAGCGAGGGTTTGCGGAGGCGTGGTACTCCACACGAAAATCGATCAATGAACACGTTGATATGGACCCAGTCTTCAAACCACCATGAACAAGAGTTACACAATTGTGAGGCTCTGAACCATATGGGAAATCAGACAACCTAAAGATAACCAACGAACCAATCGGACCCAAATACATGTAGGTTTCCCCACCGATCCAACACTTGTTCAACCACTCTAACACACTAAAATCCCTCGGCCGACACCCAACAGAGATTCAGCTTGACTTAGCTGATTGGTTCTCCTTCCGCCTTAAA
>NW_008752231.1:93112-94122 GCF_000715545.1 Opisthorchis viverrini | reverse complement strand
CTTGGCCTGAAGAAGCTTTTGTGTCAAAAGCGAAGCGTTGTCCAGCAATAAATCTACCGATTGTCACCAAACTTTTTCGAAAAACAGAAGACTGTTCAGTCAGCCAAACGAATGGGACGAAATGAGATCGCAAGGCAAGAAGGAAACGGTCCAGTTACAATTAAGGAATGGAACTGCTGAACTCGAGACGCCCAAAGAACCAACCAGATACAACGGAATGAGATCACAACAAATACATATTTCAGGTTGACGAACCAGATTACTCGAAAATCTGTGATAGCTACTCACTTTAAACAAACTAGGTGCTGTTTAGAAACTATATAAGCAAAAGCAGAATAGCGACGGCCTACCCACTCAACCCCGAAATGATAGTGCCACATTGATTGGTGATGAAACGTTCGCGATCCAACTTCTAAGCTCGCTGAATGGACCAAAAATCTAGTAGCTTACTCCACCTATTTTTCGCAACAACGCCAACAGCCAATAACAGTCTGGTACTTTTTGCGCAAGTGATCATGTATAGAGTGAATTTTCGTAGAAACTAAAGGTTCCAGTACCTTAGTTAATCACACATAACCATGCGAAATTCAAGCGAACCCCGGCTACATTTAGGCTACCCACATCGAAGTTTTCGAAGCATCAATGGAAGTTTATTTTATGTTTGTTCTGACTGTCATCATTACCTTTGCCTCCCACCAACTACCTGAAATTGCAGTTTGCAATGATACTTATGGGGCGTAGTTTAGATGTCGAATGAATTGAGTATGGAAACTTCTGCGCTGTCGTTGAAAGTATCACTTCACAAGATGTTCAAGAAGTACGACAGAACGATGCTCATCTATTTGGATAAATACTAGTCTTAAATCCAAGACCTCACCGAATGTCAGAGCTGCCTACTGAATGGATTACCCTTCGACCGAATGGAATTGGCCGCAGCATAGAAGACGGTCAGCATGTACTAAAGTACGACTCGTCGTTAACTCATCACAAGATGAAACGTCAGATGCTCT
>NW_008752231.1:79757-92582 GCF_000715545.1 Opisthorchis viverrini | reverse complement strand
ACACTAAAATCCCTCGGCCGACACCCAACAGAGATTCAGCTTGACTTAGCTGATTGGTTCTCCTTCCGCCTTAAAACTCAACCAACCTCGGAACCTAGTCGCTTGGCCTGACGAAGCTTTTGTGTCAAAAGCGAAACGTTGTCCAGCAATAAATCTACCGATTGTCACCAAACTTTTTCGAAAAACAGAAGACTGTTCAGTCAGCCAAACGAATGGGACGAAATGAGATCGCAAGGCAAGAAGGAAACGGTCCAGTTACAATTAAGGAATGGAACTGCTGAACTCGAGACGCCCAAAGAACCAACCAGATACAACGGAATGAGATCACAACAAATACATATTTCAGGTTGACGAACCAGATTACTCGAAAATCTGTGATAGCTACTCACTTTAAACAAACTAGGTGCTGTTTAGAAACTATATAAGCACAAGCAGAATACCGACGGCCTATCCACTCAACCCCAGAATGATAAGCCACATTGGGATCCAACTTCTAAGCTCGCTGAATGGACCAAAAATCTAGTAGCTTACTCCACCTATTTTTCGCAACAACGCCAACAGCCAATAACAGTCTGGTACTTTTTGCGCAAGTGATCATGTATAGAGTGAATTTTCGTAGAAACTAAAGGTTCCAGTACCTTAGTTAATCACACATAACCATGCGAAATTCAAGCGAACCCCGGCTACATTTAGGCTACCCACATCGAAGTTTTCGAAGCATCAATGGAAGTTTATTTTATGTTTGTTCTGACTGTCATCATTACCTTTGCCTCCCACCAACTACCTGAAATTGCAGTTTGCAATGATACTTATGGGGCGTAGTTTAGATGTCGAATGAATTGAGTATGGAAACTTCTGCGCTGTCGTTGAAAGTATCACTTCACAAGATGTTCAAGAAGTACGACAGAACGATGCTCATCTATTTGGATAAATACTAGTCTTAAATCCAAGACCTCACCGAATGTCAGAGCTGCCTACTGAATGGATTACCCTTCGACCGAATGGAATTGGCCGCAGCATAGAAGACGGTCAGCATGTACTAAAGTACGACTCGTCGTTAACTCATCACAAGATGAAACGTCAGATGCTCTTGATAGCCTATTTTCCGGGATAACATTTGTGTCGTCCTACTGCATCTGCTTCGAACCTCCAGAGACGCGAACCTACTGACCAAAAGGTCCGTAGTTCGAACCCGAACCCCGCTGTTTAGGCCTACGCAAATTGGCTCTCATCTTCCCTTCACTTGTGCCAGTGGCCAGGCACCGAGTGAATGGTGTGTTTGAATGATTATTTTCCTTATTGGCTTTTAGGCAGTTCGTTTGTCATGTGTTTTACTCTCGCTAGCGCAGAGAAAAACTCCGAACGCTGTGGGGAAACACTATGGTACGATACACACCCGCATTTTATCATCCGTTTTTTGCCCATCCGTATTTGCCGTTTACCTTGGTACAAAAGCCATCCCATCGCATGAGTGTGTGTGTGGATAAGCGCAAATGTCATAGTTATTCATGTGTGTTTGCGCCCCGATTGCTGAGTCTCCCCTAACTTGTTCCTTCGTGACTTCTGCGTGATGGCACCGCCTCTGAAGCGGAAACCACACGCCACACTACAGAGCCAACATTCCGCTGGCCGCCGTTTGATGTGTGAACCTTAGCAATGTACCGGTAGGTAACAGACGAACGTGAACAGTTGAGGTTTGACCCACAAATTTGATCTTTATTGTTTAACTGGTACCGCAAACTTTCGGGCCCAGTTCTCCCTTTTGACATTGGGGATCGTCAAATCTTCGTGTGCATTGAAGATCCGTATCGGGAACCTCAACACTGCGTCATTAAGTTACCCTACCATGTGGAGGCACCACTGAGCCAGACTTCTCAGTAGTGTATCAACAAAGAAAGTGGATACAGTCTCAGTAAATGACATCTTACCTCTGCTCAAGCGCCTTACCCCATATTACAAGTGATTTTTCCATATTTCCAACACAAACGACGAATGTCAACGGTTTTTTCTTCGTAAAGATGGGACGATCGCGTTGGGTCCAACTACACGATATTCGGCAACAAGTACTTAAACAATTTCGCAAGTAACACCCCGAAACGAATAGAACAAGATCCATCATTTAAAGTTGCCCGTTTACCCACCAGTATGTGGACTTTGTATAAGTTGTCCGCATTTGTAAATACAATTCAGTGATAGCCTAAACCCCGTGAAGTCTCATGTGCTCTTGACGACCGCTGTCACTTGTACACGAATATGGTTTGACAAGTGGCTTAACTGAGTCCAGCTGCATCTCTCTTTTCGTGATGCTTTAATGAATATGCGATGCCATCATGCACGAGAAATTCAACCGTACCCAGTTGAGTCTCCCGTCAAGACCACAGTTCTGTGCAAATGAGGGTGTCTGCTAAAGTTTGTCCAGTTCGGATTCAGGTAGAGCATATAGCTGCCGGAAACTTTAAGACTATACCTACCTGATGAGCCTGAAGTTGGATGGTGAAACTGGTCGTGGGATGTTGAATAGTTTTCAGCATTCCTATGAGTAGTGTATGACCTCTCATTTGTTCTATTCTGGAAACAGGTGGGACAGTCGATCGACATAACCAAAACAGTCAACAGGCTGTCGGTTAGGTCACTGAGAAAACCCAGCAAAATCGCCCAAGCGCGAACGCGTTCACTCATTCAGACGCGTCGGGCGTTCGCTGGCTGGATTGTGGTAAGGCTGCCAGAATTTAAATTCCCATACGTTCAAGGGTGTGCAGTACTTATAATCCATCGTAAGAACGAAATCCGAGTCCAGTGTAGATCAACAAGAAAACTGTACCTGGGTACGCTCAGAACTGCTCAATCGATAGTCATGTAAACACGCAGGTATGTATGAGTTTTGAAGCCGACTTCAACTGGAACTTAGGATACTGTCATAAACAACCAGATCGCCCCATACAGGCAAGTGAAGTGAATTATTAGAAAGCTGAACATTGGGTTCTGGATTTAGCCTACTGGTGAATGATTTTACCGAAGTTTACCAGGAGGGACTTAGCCTGTTTTTGATTGAGTAACTTGATCAGGTGCATTGGAACATTATATATATATATATATTGTAAATCCGCCAAATTAAAATTCCTTTTTTTCATATTTATTTTGCGGTTATTACCTGAATCTGTCTGAGTAGTCGTGCCATGTCGCGACGAGACGCTCTGTTCACGGCGTGACGAAGGGCTTCGAATTCGTCTTCACCGTCATCCAGTTCATGGCGGATTTCTTCCAGAGTTCCACTCCATTCCTCAAGCTGTTCACCTTTTTGCTTTGCGGTTAATTCGATCTCCTGGAAGGTAGAAGAATAATTCAATGGAAAATTGTGCCAGTTTGATCAAGATTAACCAATCTAAATTAAGATGACTCCCCTCCCCGCTTGTAAATCTCGATGGACCGCGTTTTGTACAAAATTGATTTACTGAGTATCAGACTGCAACGTGAGTCCACTAAGTTCCATATGGAAATATTGGTTCAGCAAGTAAAGACGTGAAACACGCTTTATGGAACCGAACACGTAGAAGACTGACTTCCAACGCGCACTTTCTTAATTTGAAAACGGAGCCAAATACACACAAACACAACACCAGCGAGAAGACAACGTTCTTGGACAGACCTCGAGACTGGGTCTTCTGGCTTCCTTGTCTACCTCGAACGCCGTCAGAAGCAGTAACTGCACAGGTGAGTCCGCATGAACTCACCATAACATTACCCAGTAGGTCAACAGCTGAAGTTCCTGGTACCATTTGGGAAACCCTCGTGTGATTTCCAAAGTCTCTATCGCCCAGATATCTGAAGTGTATTGGTTTTTAGCCACTACAGAAGCGACGGTATTTGGAAAGCCTTGATTACAGGCCCTAGTTTTCCACCAAGGAAAACCGTCCAAGTCCTGTTTTACCATAAGTTATCAAGGATAATTAAGAAGAATTCCCCTGTCCTGTTTTCAGTGGCTTTCACCACTTTGAGACGTGGTGAGGGTCCAAGATGAAAATCTCATCCCAAAAAAAGTGACCGCTTCAATTCTGCTCACCTTAAGCCGTTCCTGAATCGGATTCAGTCGATCACGATGGATCCAGGCCTGCAGTCCATAAGCGCTAGCCAGCGTCACCATACGATCAGTGTGCAACAAGTGGTCTAGTTCCACAATCTGATTCTGACAAGATGCAATGTTCCCGCGAATCTCTGCGAACTGAGAGAGTGAAGGATAGAAACGGCAAGGTAGATATTAGCATTAATCACGTGACCCCTGATATACATAGGCGAATAGAGATTACTTCTCGTGATTAATGTACTAACAGAAAGTAAAAACCTTCAAAATGTTTCGACATCAGAAAGTGTAGGAGAGATTGGCGTACTCTTACCAACTAGAGTTCATTGATCGTGGAGTAAAGAAGTATGAAATTAGAATAATCAGTTACGTGGTGTTTTGATTTCCTTTTTGGCGGTGATCCTCGAACTTCTGTCACCTTCTCCTTCCATATGAAAATGATTGTCTGGGAATGTAGTAGTAGTAGTAATTGCGGGGTGAGTAGTTACGATATCAGCCTCACGAAAATGCAATGTAATCGGACCACAGACCTTCCGATCAATTAGTTCGCGCCTTAATCACTGAGCTATCCTGAGCTTCAGTCCTATACCATAGGTGTGTGCCTTTGAAGTTTAGGTCACCTATTTTGCCACAGTTAAACAAGTCCTTGTGAATAGTGTATTACGACCATCCACGTATCGCGATATCTCGAATGGCGTAGCGACTGAAACATGAGGCGGCCTGGTGCAGCACATTCAGTTGTCCGGAAACATCACAAACGAGACGAGAGACTCAGCTTGGTTCCAGTTGAGTCTCTCAGAAAACCAAATTAGTTTGCAAATGAGTGTATTTCGCTAATTTCGTGCAATTTGGTTTCAAGTAGAACATGAGGTTGATGGAAACTCGGGGACTGAGCCTACCTAGTGAGCCCCAAGGAGGGCGAAACTGGTCGTGAGCTGTCGACGAGTTTTCAGCAACCTTATGAGTGGTGCATTACGAAAACTTTTTTTAAATTTTCCGAATAAACGTCAATTTCCCTTTCCGAGTGCTAGTGCGTGGAAAGCAATTAGTCAAAACAGCTCACGTTCATTAGAACTACTCTACAGCACACAACAGGAAGGTAAAAAAGCCATACACTATCTTATTGGACGAGTAATATGCACAATCCTGTTTAAACCAGCGTCACGTTGAATTTTGACGAAATTATCTTGCATGCTGATCTTCAAAACCATTGATTTCCCCATTTTCAAATGAGCTGAGCCCTAACTGTTGAGTCATCTCCGTAACCTTCCTTGTTTTTTTTCGTGAAACGGAGATCTGGCTTCCAATCGTTTGTAGTGAGTTGTACACGTCGCACTTTTTGTACATTGACGTAATCACGTGCTCATTCCTTGCTGTACGATCTTGCATCACAGAGGTAGTCGTAGACAACTCATATTATCAAGCTCCTTTATTTGTCCATTGAATCAATATTCCTTCCAAAAAACTCCTTTTGGGACACACAAAGCTGCCCTTCGTCAAGAGCAGAAATAACCATATCCGACAGGACAGTAGAAACAGGGGTTAACTGATACTCATTGGCATGTGGTCAACATTCAAGAGCCTGTCTAATTGGTCAAGGTATGTCTCTCATGTGCGTGGGTTGGCGATGAGGTCAACTGGTCGCACTCTTATATGGAAAGTTTTAATTAAATCACAGCTCAGGGGAATCCGAATTTCCTTTTGCCGTAGGAAGCTTCCAGTCAACTGAATACGGGCCAAGTGCTACGTCCGCAATTGCAGCGTATTCCCGAGCGTACTCCCAGCGTGCGTGCTCTAGCTCGGTGCACATGTACGCGTGGTTGTGTGTGCTATGACCAGGGATCTGGCTTCAGCTGATGTTGTGTTTGCTGTGGGGCGCCAGTGTTGAGATTTCGGCTGGCTACCTGGCCCTTGTGTCCTCCGAGGTTTGTTGGCGCGAGCACTACGGTTGATGCAGCTTGGTTGGTACTTCCGTGCACGCCCATTCCACGTGTGACGAGAGTTCTGCCTGCACTATACGCGTACCGTCTAAGTTGCTTTGATGACTACTTCACTCAACTGCGCGGAGTCCAATGGCTGGATCGCTTTCAAGTTTTCCTTCAACCTTGATTGTGTTTGGTTGAGGGGAACATACATGCCTCGATTCGAAGATTTACTTGCCCGCCCACCCAAATAACTCTGTGCTTTGCCCGTTTTGAAGCATTATTCACAGGATAACATCGACATTGCCATAGATAAAGGATACTCACGGCAGTGTAAACGTCTGATTCCACTACGCCGTCATCTTTTCATTGTGGAGCGGAATCCATGCATGTATTTCGTATCATGTAACGCGTGCTTTTAGTTGACTGTTTGGTTCCCTTTTATAGGTAGTTTTTCACCCTCCGCAGCTGAGTTTGTGCACGCAGTCAGCGTTGATGGGAGATTTTTAATTCGCACGAATTTCTTGTCAATTTTGAAGAATATCCATGTTAAATTCCGATAAAACCGTGCGATTAAATTGGGCAGTTTGTGCGTGGTGTGCTATTTAAACAGTTAACAAGATGTATATCTTTGTAATGTATTACTCGTAAGGTTGCTGAAAGTCCGTCGACAGCCCACGACTGGTTTCGCCTTCCTTTGGGCTAATCAGGTAGGGGCAGCCCCCGAGTTTCCATCAACTTTATGTTCCACTTGAACCAACCTGCACAAATTAGCCAATAGACACTCACTCATTTGCAAACTAATTTGGTTCTCTCGAGAGACTCACCTGTGACCCAGCTGAATCTCTCGCTTGTGATGTTTTCAGGCAACTGAATGTGCTGCACCAGGCCGCTTCACGTTTCCGTTGGTACGATATTCGAGACATCGCGATACGTGTATATTCATAATGGATTCCAGGTGAGTCTTTCGAAAAACCAAATTAATTTGCAAATGAGTGTATATTAGTTAACAAGATGGTTCAGTTTTTCTGACTTTCTCTTGCTTTCGACTAACCCAGCATCTAACCACTGAAGGTTATCCTTTGGGATTCTGACGAAGAGTACGGTGACCTACATGTTTTCTTCAAAAACCTTTACCGTTGTGATTTTTCACCACTATTCAATTCAAGCTTGCCCCGTTTACCACAAGAGCTATGTAACATGACTGGTCCCCTTCTAAGGTAAGTTGTCAGTGGATTAGGAATGCTGGAAAAATACACTCATTTGCATACCGATTTGATTTTCACAGAAGGCTAACATGAATAGCAGCCGAATGTCTGGCTTATGATGTTCTTCAACTGAATGTGCTGCGTCAGACCGTCCCATGTTTCAATTGGTACGAGATACCGCAACACACTACTCGCAAGGTTGCTGAAAACTCTTCGAGAGCCCATTACCGTTTCACCCTTCTTGGAGTTCACCCGACAGGCACGGTCTTAAGAATACCATAAACGGTAGATTCAGCTTCACTTCTTGTGAGCCATCCGTGAGAATTCGGCGAATTCCTCTAGGTGATAACCTCGAACAGGAAAGGAGAAACCGATCTGGCATACTGAGGAGTTTTTAGTAACCCATATGAGTAGTATGGTGCGTACCGTGGTTCATACGAAGCATGTATGACCTCAATTGTTCAGACTAGCTGAGAACACAATGAGGGTTCAAGCAGAACATAATTTTGACTGTAACTCGGAAAACATTACTAACTGATAAGTCAGCATGGGAAAGGTGAAACCAGTTGTGGGCTCTCAAAGAGCTTCCATC
The DNA here is from genome assembly GCF_000715545.1 of Opisthorchis viverrini. Taxonomy (NCBI): domain Eukaryota; kingdom Metazoa; phylum Platyhelminthes; class Trematoda; order Opisthorchiida; family Opisthorchiidae; genus Opisthorchis; species Opisthorchis viverrini. The sequence goes on along the minus strand of NW_008752231.1, from coordinate 84,782 downwards.
AAACTCGTCAGTAGTACGGTAAAATGTAAAAGGCGTTATGGTAAGATTTAAGAATCGTAGCCACGTGAGTAAACCACTACAAATCGTCCTTTGATCAGTAGAAAATTACTGCAATAGAAGATAGGACCATATGCTACTCTGGAAATCAGTAGTATCAGACGCATCCGAAGGTCCGGAGCAGCATAACATGGGGTGGGGATTATAGAGAGCTTTGAAATTTACAGGTAAAACCGAAAGCCATATTGACCAACAGTTAATCAGACTAGACTTTTTTGTACTGTAAACTGTCGACTCACTTCGTCAGTCATGGCGACGTGGTCCGATTCAATTTTGAGCGGGATGTTGCTTAGCCATGTCCGCGCATGTTCCGTGCTCTGCTCAAGCAGTTTTAGGCTGTTCTCAATGCGCCCCGTTGCTTGGTACAAATCGTCCAGATCTTTCAGACGAGATTCTATCGTGGGGAACACGGTGACCAGATAGTTTTCCGCATTACGTAATCGCTCCTGATTAGCCCCATCCAGGGGGCTTAGAGGAGATTCGTTTGCCACACGGATTGCTTGGGTTAGCCGTTTATGCGCCTGATAAAATTTGAACAGTGCAACAACTCAGGTTAATATGATGATTTGTATGCGTTCAAGGGGAAATAGGTGAAAAATTTCCTGTAAACTCTCGGAGCATTTGGCGTTATGCTCCCATACAGTGACGCAGCTCGTTAGTGCGGATGGAACAGTCCCAAATGCAAGGCTTTTTGGTAAAGGAAGAAGAGAAACCAAAAAGTAAAAAGGCTCTCTGTGGCGTTCCGGCTACTGGTGGAAGGAAGAAGGCCTTTGCTGTGGAGATGCCTAGTGAAGAAACATCAACTGAACAGGTGCAGACTATTAGACAGGGGAGAATAACCCTCATATCCATCTTCTCCTAGAACGAGTCTTCCTGAACTTTCCTGGATAACCATTGACTGTCAATCAAATGCAACCAAATGCTATAAAGCGACTCCACAAAGTCCGTAATAGATCTTACTTTTCAACAGACGTGAAGCGGATCTATGAGAAGACACTGCTCGTATGTCTCATCAGTATTATCCATCGTTACACTGGTATCCCCTCTGCCAAAAAAGAAAGAACCGCAATGGAATGTCACTGACGCAGGGATACGAATGGACAGTCAGAAAGTACCACAGCTAATCGCTTCCCAGAATATCCCAAATTTCAAAGGGATCGGGGTCAATGACAACTTTTTAAAAACTACCACTATTTTCAAGATTATACTGGAAAATATTTTTCCGCTTTCCGACTGGGTTTTGCCGTGGAAAAATTCTCCTTCATCCCGTTCGTAATTACATCTGAGTCAAATAGTCTTGGTGGTGCATGCTGTTCTGCAAGGCTTGTTGTTCCGGTACGTTCAGACCAATCGCCCTTTCACTCGGTGTTTACGGCTGCCACACCAAACTGTTCGGACGATCCTTCCAGCAGACCAGCAGCAACGAATGCTTCCAGATCCGTCGGCAGTGGTCCGACTTCCTTGGACGGGTTTGCCATCAGGTGACCAGCACCCACATGTCCAACTAATGCTAGCAGTCAGTGAGGATGCTTAATAATCGATATCGATGATATCGATTTTATACCACAGTCAAGTGGATATATAGAAGCACAAACAAACAGGCCAGCTAAATAGGAATGTGGTTTAACCGCAGTCAAAACTCACCTGTTCTTGTCCATCCACGGTATCGACCAGCATCTTCTTCAGCTGATCCAAGTTAGCACATGTGCAGCCCCCGGTAAAACCGTATTCCTTGCTTGGATTTAGGACAGTCTCAGCCTGAGACATCCAAGCTTCCACTGCACACAAATGACTTGCAAGTTCCTCTTCCGCCTTGGCGCGCTCAAGTTGCTCCGCGGCCTCCCGGCGTTTTTGTTCGATTTGCTGCAACTTGTCAGCCTGTTGGACGGAAAGTGGTTGTTAGGTCTTTGGGGGAAATTTGGGATCATTTGTGAGCTATGGCATTCTGATATATCTTCTGGTGGAGCACACGACTCCTGGATCATGAAGTCATTGGTAGTTTTGTAAAAACTACCTGAAAAACTGGATAATGCCCCCGCATCCTCAACACACCATCCTGAGGCTACCTCGCATCTCTAAAGTAGTTTGTTCTTCCTAGTACAGGACTCATTCCCTTTCAGTTTTAAGGCGCTTTATGCATATGACTGACATATAACCGTTTTGAGATTTCTCTTAGTTCACTGACAGCATGGAGGCATTCACCACTGTTCACAGAACTCTAGTCCATTGTGGGCAACTTGAAATAGCTGAGAACAGCCAACTGATACTCATTTATTGAACAGAGGGTATGTCAAGAACATCAAGAAGCTGCCAATCAGAAAGGAATTTATCATGATGAAGGCAGTGCTTGACTGCGCATTTCGCGAACTAAGTTTATTTTCACGATAAAGGTTTCCGAATTTCCATACCGATTGTTCGATCATCCTTCGTGGGATTGATAAATACTTTGATAAAAGCAAAAGCTGTCGGTGCACCATTAAATGAAATATCCAACTCAGTCAGCAAGTGTCAAGTTCTCTATGCCAATAAGCCGTTTTCTTAGTCAACAGATGTCTGCTATAAAGACACATTCAAATGGGAAACGTACAGTGGAATAACCTAATGCAACTCGCCAAACTAACGCTGTGGAGTTTGCATCAAAATTAGAGTAAATCGACGGAGTTCAAACAGCCTCACAGGATCTCTGGAGCTCAAAATGACGAACGTCAGTCATTGTTCCATTCACTGAAAATGAAATTTTGTCTTTATTTTTGCCGGAGGCAATCCTTTTGTCGTTTGAAATCAACATCGTCTAGAGGATGCGTTTGATTTTACAAATAAAACCTTTGAATCTGTAATTGATTGTTGACTAGAACAACCGCAAGACAGAAGTCTCATTTTTCTTCAATTTCCACGACTGTTAGTCCTAAACAGACCCATAATTACTGTCTAATGTCAAAAGAGTGGATCTCGCCGAACACCGAATTTGACGTATCCCTTTGTGGGATTCACGCTCTATCATGTTTTTTTCACTTTTATAAATCACTTTGATCTGTCTTTATTTGTGCATCAGGAGCCCACTAGACTGTACAAAACACTGTTAAAGCGGACGATCATGGAAAAATGAGGGATCCAGGTGGATTCAGTTGATTCTCCCGTCAAAATCAAATTGATTTGCAAATAAGTGTATTTGTCAAAATCAGTCCAATTTGGGTTCAAGTAGAACACAAGGTTCACCGATACTCGGGGACTGATGAGCCCGACGTTGGAGGGCGAGATCGGTTGTGGGCTGTCAAAGAGTTTCCAGTAACCTTATGAGTAGTGGGCTGCGTCTAGGTAACTACTGCCACCGTTTTTTCACTCAGACTTGCGGGCCATCCATGCTGAAGGCATGGATGTCTACCAGTTCTAGTACGGGGTCAAATTGTGCTCACCTATATGTTGTAATTACCTATCTCCTGTCTGATGTGGACTCACCAGATTACTTGCTTCCGGCCAGGTGTTCAAACAGGAGTGAAATGAACTAAATTCAAACTCAGAGCTGTTTAGATTAACTCGTTGGGACACCAAACGCACACGCTTTCTGATAGGCTCAAAGTGACGGACCGAAATTCGACCAATCGGAGCGATTCAAATCAATAAGACCGTTGTTGTAAAGAAGCCAGCTGTCTGCTCCATGTTACACAATCAAAAACTCGTGGAAAAACTGACCTCGCGATTCACATGTGCCAGACGACTCTTTAACTTTGTGATTCTATTCACGTCGGAATTGGGGCCCAGATACCCACGTGATTCCTCGGCCTCCGCAAACCAGCGTTCCAAATCCGCGCGTCCGTTTGGAGGTTGCTTCTGTTCTGCGATCAGTCTTTCAGCTTGGGTTAGCCAGCGCTGAAAATTCAAATTGAGCGAAGTTATTGCCGAGTATCGCCCAAACGGAAAACACTACTTATAGGGTTGCTGAAAACTCTTCGATAGTCCATGTCCGGTTTTGCCCTCCAACTTCGGACTCAACAGATGGGCACAGTCTCGGAATTTCCGTCAACCTTTTGTTCTAAGTGAACCCAAATTCGACAGATTTGGACAAATATTTTCACTTGAATACGCGTTTGGTTTTGACAAAAGACTGAACTGAATTCAGTCGAATCTCTGTTTTTTAAGATGTTCCGCTCAATGGTTAGTTTGCAAGCGGCTATCAGAGAAACTTTGACACAGATCGATGAGGACCACACTGTCGGGGAGTCAAGCAAGCTGACTGGATTTCAGAAGTTGAACAGAATGGGGGATTCTTAATATAAGAACTTTTAGAAAGTTTGCAGACGTGGAATCCGTTTCTGACTGGGTTATTGAGTTCAAGGTGACATGCCTTAACATTGGGAAAGTTATGTGGAAGAGCCGCGATGGAAAATACAAATCAATACTTGGATGGAAAACGCTTCAGACTCAAAATCTCGAGCTCCAGTCAGGAAAACAAAGAGACCTGTGAGGCAAATGACAAACAATGGATCTGTTCTGGCAGATGCGTGAGAATCACTTGAGCACTTGTTTCCGCAAAATATTTCATATATTCTGTAACGTAGTATCCGCTGGACAAGAAAAGACAAGAAAAACAGAAGTTCCCGACAAATACATTCATTTGCATATCAGTTTTGGTCTTCACGAGAGACTCAACTGAAACTCTCGTTTATGATGTTCCCCAAATGAATGTGTTGTACAAAGGCCGCCTCATGTTTCAATTGGTACGATATTCGGGATATTGCAGTATATTTTCATAGATGAAACTGTGAACTCTCCGACCGCACAAACCAGGTTTCTCTTTCAGTCACGTGAAAACTACTTGGAACCGATTGAATGGTCATCGTTTTCGAAAACGTTTGGTGACAATCGGTAGATTTATTGCTAGGCAACGTTTCGCTTTTGACAGCTTGACTTAGCTGATTGGTTCTCTTTCCGCCTTAAATCTCGACCAACCTCGGAACCTAGTCGCTTGGC
>NW_008752231.1:55267-79395 GCF_000715545.1 Opisthorchis viverrini | reverse complement strand
TCCCTATTTGGGCTCATCATTTAGTCGCAGTCTCCACTGTTCCGTCAAACTTATATTCCACGTGAGCTCAAACTGGACTGAACTGTTCAACTACTCTCATTAGCAGGTGGATGCGGTTTTGTCTGAAAACTTAAATGAAACCGGAAAAACGGAATAATTTAAGACCAACCTCTCTCTATTCCTGTGAAATGCGTTTTACAGCGGACTGATCACTGATACCCTTCAGCATTCAGCCTCTAACTTTGGTTAGAGGAGCGAATCCAGAGCTGACGAATTGTCCAACACAAAGTTGGTGATTTTCAGGAAATTTCCAGACACTGTTCTAATCATTAGTAGATTTCCGCTCCAGGACGTCAAGCCAGGCTATGCGGAAAAGCCGAGACACCCGTCAGTTATTTCATCCTTACTGGAAATCATCAACAGTACACATCTTACGAAACTCCAATGAGAGGTCTCGAAACATCGACCTCCAGGCCACCAAACTGAACGATTAACCGTTCGCCACAAGTGACCGATCAGCAGTGCGATTCGTCGCATTTGGACAGGATATAGACACATTCTTCGTCCAACCACAGAATCCATATCATTTGGTCACGTGTTGAATAGCTGCTCGAGGGATGACTTCTCAGATGGAGTTTCATTTATCGGGGTTTACGTGATTGAAGGGTGACTGGTGCTATATCTTATCCAATTGCGAGTTGATCTCCATGATAGTCGGCTGCCCGTGATCAAACGGTCAAGTGCTCAAACTGTTAGCCGGGATGTCGTGGTTTCGAATCACCCTGCAGTCTGGTAAGGCGCGCATTACTTATGGTTCCCAATGAAGATGCAACAGCTACATAAATCTCTCTGTCTCTCGGCACGGATAAACTTCGCGGAAAGGAAGGAACCGCGTTTGAAAATCTCCTTACACTACCCACTCTTCTAACCATTGTTAAGGGAGCAATTTGTAATAAAAGCTGCGTGCCTTAATGTAATTCCTACCTCCTAACTGGATATCTCGACAACGTGACCAGTAGATACGTGTGCGGTTCCAGAGCTAGTCTTGTTGGCCCGGTCAAGTTAATTGTTAGTGTGTGCATCGCGGACGCAGCTTTTGCTTACCGATCAGCTAGAATATCCAGACCCAGTAGCATGTGAGCCTTTGTAGGATGAGCTCCTTATTTGAGAAATTCAATGATTACCCCACACTACTGCCGAAATTGTAAGTAGTCTGCTCGGATGGGAAAACTCGCATGCTGCACGCAACACCCATTCAAAAATTGTTCACTCGAAGGGTCACGTACTATGTGATCACGCCATTTCAATTACATGATTTCGGAATGATATGCTCTATCTCAAGGTGGGTGTGATTTCGTCCGATAATTGGAGCCAATCGATGTTGGAAGTCCGATAACCATTCCACAACTGTTCCATCCTTGTTAGGAATCAGTAGGGAGTCAAAACGGTGATCGCCCGACTAGATCTTAAACACTATCCTGTTTGTTTTCAACAGTTCCATGTGAATCCCCGTTTTTTATGTTCTTCAGCCGGGCATACCACACACTTGGATCTCCCGTTAAAATCAACTCAGTTTGTAAAGGAGTTGGCGAATAGTGTATCTCGCTAATTTCGATGAGATAGGAGCAAAAACATTTTTCAGGGGTTGAAATCTAGGTCACGATATGGGGAAACTTCAATACACAAAACAGGCTCACAGTAACAACCAGACCGATATATATCAGATGGAAACCAAAGAGATCCGTCTACTTTAGGACAGGTCCTGAATATTACAACTGCCTGAGGTTATCGCAGTCGAGAACGCGGTGTAGTTTTCGGGTTTGGTTCTCCTTCTGTTATCTGGACGTTAGTTTTACACTTCCATTGGACATTTCCAAAGAGACAGAGTACATTATGAGACTTCGGCCCAAGAGAAATCAATATGACTTACCTCGATCTTTTCAATGTTTGCCTCAATCGCTTCCCATGCATCTATTCGACGTTTCATCTCTGTGCCAAGTTCTTCCAGACGTTTGGCCTTTTCTGAATTCCACTTGGATTCACAATGTTTTATCCATTCCGGAACGATGACCAATGAATTTTCTGGTGGCAACTTTTCGTCAACATTTGACAGTCGTACAAGGAAACCGTTGTGTTTGTTCAGCTCCTCTATCGAACTGTCCAACTTCGTGGGGATGTTTTCTATCGTTAGACAATTCTGGTGGGGCAGTGTTAAATGTGTGTACTCATAGTCAATAAAAAGGCAAAAACGGAAAACTGCAAGCACTAGTTCTTTTCGATGCTATAAACAAGTTTCGAACAAATCGGTGTGTGGCTTGCCACGTCCATGTTGTGAACCTCATAGAAAATGAAATGAGCAGCGTCTTCGTTCCTTAGTCAAAATTTGATAGCTCGGTTGCTCGGTTAACTGGTCACTCACATTAAGAAGTGATGAAAATAGCATTCTGACCAGATTGTCAAAGTAGCACAGCAACCAGCCAGCCCACTCAGCTGAAAGTTGAATAATGGGTAAACAGCAATAGAGAATACATTCAACACTAAACACCCAGGTTGTGTAAGTTAGTGTAAGGCATAGCAGAAGCCATAAAATTATTGTGCGTGTTACTCTTGTGTCAGGTGGACAGGAAACTGCCTATTTCTTCTGATTCGGNGTAAACAGCAATAGAGGATACATTCAACAACAAACACCCAGGTTGTGTAAGTTAGTGTAAGGCATAGCAGAAGCCATAAAATTATTGTGCGTGTTACTCTTGTGTCAGGTGGACAGGAAACTGCCTATTTCTTCTGATTCGGGCACAAAAAGATTCCTACTAGTGAAAAGAAGAAGGCCTTTGCTGCGAATTTACTTATTAGTCAATACCAACTGAACAGTTACAGACTATTGGACAGGGAAGCAAAACTCTCATATGCATCTTGTTTACAAAAACTGAACATCCATCTTCTCTGTAAATGCGTCTTCCTGAAATTTCCTTGACATTCAGTGACTGTTGCTCAAATCCAAGCAAATGCCACGAAGCGACTCCACGAATTCCGCAACAGATCTCTCTTTTCAAGAGACGAAAAGCGAATTTACAAGAGGAAAACATACTACTCGCATGCCCCCCATCAGTAGTAACAACACGTCTGTTCCTGATGGTTGCAATACAAACTATTTCCTATTTACGTATACTTACACACAAACAAAACTAGCAACAGGCAGTTCTAACCGTTTGTAAGTTCATCAAATGGTGGACACTAAACGGTAATCAAACTCACTCAAACCCCCCGAACGAGTTGACTATGTGCTAACCTAAGTGACTTGCGAAAGTGATCACAACTTCAAGACGAAATGCGAAGTGAACTACCTTCCTGGGGGAGGCGTTCCATATCTGGTGTTGGATTTCATCAACAGGATATGTAGAAAAATGCTAATCTAAAAGAGACCAAAAAAACAGCCAAAGAGCTACTTTTTAAAGATAGTGGAATGAATTCATTTGCGTTAGGTTGCCACACGCAGTGACGTCAATGCACCGTATAACAGCGAATGCTGATCGGTCCAATCAACATCTGAGTTCCGTTCGAAATAGGTTGAAATGCCTCCTTTTACATGTTACTTCAACAAATGTCATCCTCGAATCCATTTTGTACAACAAGTACAGGGTGCCTCATAATAGACAAAAAATTTGATTGGATAAGTAAACGTAGCCAATCAGAGGAAGGATGACAAAATTTCTCATTGTTAGTAGCCACATAAAGGAGGATTTGTATGCAACTGTTGGCATTTTTCGTTCACGATAGATATCAGTACGCGAACTGAAATTGTGAAACTCTACTATTCCCTTGGTGAAAGCGCCACCGCCGTACTCGTGGTTACAAAACCAAAAACGGTCTCATCAAAGATCACCGTGTCGACCAATACACGCTTGATTACGAACTTTGAGTCCACTGGATCTGTATCGGATTTTTCTGGCAAAATCAGAAAGTCTCTGAGTAATGAAAGAGCGCCCATTGTACAGAATGCCGTCGAGCAACTTCAGTCCCAGAGCACCATGGCATCTTCGTCAATAACTCAGGTGTCTCAGTTGACCGGCATTCCCCGCGCCAGCGTGCATTGTATTATGAGGCGCCACCTTCATCTCTAACCGTATCATTTCACTAAATTTTACAAAATATCACAGAAGAAGACAAGGAGCAACGTGTCACGTTCACTAACTGGCTGCTGGACAATGAAGAAATCGTTCCCAACATTTTATGGAGCGATGAAGCAAATTTTTCTGTGGACGGCATAATCAACAAGCACAATTGTGTGATATGGTACCGTGAAGCTCCTCACAAGTACCTCACCCATAATCTCCATTGCCCTCATCTCTGTGTGTGGATGAGTTTCTCCTCAACGTGTATCCTGCGTCCCTTTACTCTGGGGCCACGTTTTCTTCTCGGTTGGCCCGCATCCCCCGCGCCAGCGTGCATCGTATTATGAGACGCACAAGAAGTCATCGGTCGTCTTTTACCAGGATGGGGCTCCACCCCACTACTCAAACCAAGCGAGAACTTACCTCCGAGAGCAATTTTCTCATGAGAGAGTCATCGCTCGTGGATTTCCAAACTTTTGGCCCACAAGGTCACCCGATCTCACACCTCTGGATTATTGATTTTGTGGAGTGATTAAGGCTCGCGTATATCATGAAAATAAACCGAAGAATTTGGTGGAGTTAAGAGCAAGAATTAAGGAGAAGTTTGCACGAGTGACGCTGTGTCTCACATTTCACACCGCCTCCAACTTATTTTAGAAAAAAGGTCGGTTTTTTTCAACATCTTTTGTTTTTTCAACATCGTTTGTAATGTTAGTTTATTTACAGTAAACTTCCATAATGCATGTATGTTCATATAAAAAATAATGAACGTTTAAATTGGCGTTAAAGTTTCGACGTGAATATTATTTTTGCGTCTATTATGAGACCCCCTGTATATCACATTTGTGTCGATGACCATTCGACTGCATTCCAGCTAAGAAACGTGTTGAAACGGGCATGCAAGAAGTCCTAAAGCCACATGCCAAGCATTGTGGACGCGGTTGCGATCATAAGTGGAAATTTAGTACGATGTGGAAAGTGTTCTAAACAGATGCCTACCGATTGTCCGTCTGAACAGAGAGAAACGATATGGATAGATTTTTGGGTGAATTTCCTGTGTGTGCGACAGTTAGTTTATGACACGGACCGTCAAAGTCGGGCCACGTTACGAATTACACCCAACACGAGCATATGCAATAAGCCAACGGGTAGGTAGAAAGAGATTCGCGGATCAGAAATACCATGGTGAAAACAACGTCAAAAGTATCTAGCGTTGTTGGAATATCTGGTTGATACTGCATGGAACTTGTTGATCCCTATGATGTGTTGAGTACCTCAGAAATCCTGATGCTTTAGTCCGTGGAACCGGCGTCGACTGTTTTGACATGAAAAAACAACTTACATTATACTCGTTTTTGGGTGGGAATTTACCACGATAAATGACCTAACACCCCACTCTCGTACAGTGTAATATAATAAGATACCTTCTCCGTTGTGGAGCAGTATGCTGACTTACCAGACTTTATTGGTTTTTTCCGCCCCATCACTGTCATTTCTCTCTTGAAAAAGCTATACCACCTAGTCATCTGAACTGAACTGTAGTTAGAATGTACTTCTTTGCAGTTAAACGACACAGATGAGAAACCTCTGTGAATTTCGTCGTCCTTTGAAGGCAGACGATGTTTGTAGCTAACTCTATAGGCTAACGATTGACAGCTCAGCATTGTGAGACACCGGAGAGTAGGCAATGGATCGTAGTGACCGATCGATACAGTAATTTCGCGTTTGAACCGTCCTCACTTGTCCTGGTGCAACTATTCTGAGGAGGTAACACCAAAGAAGGATGCTCTAGACGCACAGTGGACATATTTTTGTTGCCTTTCAACCGTTCAGAACGGATGTGGAACCGTACAAAAAGAAGTATGCGAGCGAATGGGATGGTCACAGGCTTAGACGATCTCAACCAATCATCCTCGGGCTGGATGCAAGCCCGGGTGTTCGCAACAAACCGTCTTCTGGCTAGATGCATGTTCGTCTGGCTCCAATAGTCCTCTGGTTGGATCTGCGCTTGGCTCCAACAAGTAATTTGCGCAGCGCACCAGTGTAGGAGTTCGTAAGTTCGTTGGGCTGCCATCCAATGCTGGTTAGAATGGCGATAGCAGCTAAACCCCCAGATATGGGTGCATTTTTGTGCCAATACAAGCACGTACTTTTGCGAGCCGGCCTCTTCGAATCCGGTGTAAACCGAAAGTATTTAGTTCTTTGATGGACTCCCAAGTTCCATAGGTAGCCGTTAATTGATCTTAACACGATCGCGTTGCAGTGATCGTATTCAACAGTCAAGTTCAAGTCGGTACAATGTTCTACAAACTGAGGTGACCAGGCAGAGTACCAAAGTATTACAACCCCGGGTTTGTACCGAACAGATCTACCTGTGGTCGGATCACTCTGTCCAGTTGTATAGGCAAACGATTCGCACGTGCAGCATGCGCAGTTTCCTTCGTATTATTAATTGATTTTCTGTTAGCATTGCATTATATGTAGGCAAGATTGAATGAGGCACATGTACACATGATTGCACTTGATAAGTACTCAGATCCAGCAGCCACACACTTCAGATTGATTGATTTTGAATCGATTTTGCTAACCAACCAGTGCTAGAATGGCCGTGAAATGAAGACGTTTTAGCCTCCTAAATGAACCCGCGTACGCTAAACACGGTTTTTGCCCTCCGATGGATTCCAACTGCCATGGGGAACCGCTATCTTTTCTTGCATATTCCATACAATTATAACTGTTTCACCATGTACTTCAACGTTCTCAATATGTTGTGCTTCACTTTTGAGCGTAAATTAAGAACGGTGCTATACGCAACCGAGCATACGTCTCGGTTGGCCGTACACAAAGTGGTCTCTGTCAGAGATGCCCACTGTCTCCATTCCTTTTTGACTTCTTGCTCGCTGAAATAGTGAGACAAACGCTGGAGAGTCTCTAAAATCATGGTGTTCAAATAGCCTGTGAAGAAAATTTTGTCGATCTGGAATATGCAGACGACATCGTTCTCATGTTCGAAGAGGCGGATCGACACAAGTATTCTTGGAAGTAACTGAACAAAATCATCCCGTCCATTGGTATGCAGTTTGCGCCCACAAAGTGTAAGTTCATGCTTGTGGACGTGCAGTCACTGAACACGCCACTTACGATCCAGGGAGAGGTACTGGAAGTTGTGGGGCGTTTTACGTATCTTGGAAGTTGTATTATTTCTGATTGTAGTGTGACAGATGAGGTGAATGCACGAATCTGCAAGGCTCGGGCCGCGTTTGCTAACTTGAGACACCTATGGTGTCAGAATGGTTTATCCCTGAATCTGAAGGGACGTGTGTATCAAGCTGCAGTACGGGCTGTTTTGTTCTATAGCTGTGAGACTTGGCCTATTCGAGCAGCGGACCTGAGACGTCTTCGGGTGTTCGACAATCGTTGTCTCAGATCCATATCTCATGTGGATTGGTGTCGGTGAATCCGTAATGAGGCAGTTAGAAAGCGTGTTTTCGGTTGTGTAACGGGTACCTCCATTGAAGAATGTGTCCAGCAGCAGAAGCTTCGTTGGTTGGGACATGTGTTACGTACGCCGAAAGATCGTTTGCCGAAGAGAGTGCTGTTTTCCATGCCCAACTCAGAGTGCGTAAACAGAGAGGTGGCCAACCCTTGACTTAGCAGAGGAATACGAAGGAGATCACGAAACGCTTGGGTGCTGTCGGTGCTGCTCACCTTCCAGGGTGGGTACCGCGTGTTCATCAGTGTGTCTGGCTGGAGACACTACAAGTTATGGCTGCCAACCGATGACAGTGGCGTTCTTGTTGTCAGTTTCTATCCAGATTGCCTGAGTGAATGTCTTGGAGGTGTAGGCACATCGGAATGATTGTAATAAGCTAGCACTAAGTCCCTTTCCCGTCCACCTTTGCTCTTTTCTTTACAATAAGGCTTTCAAATAAGTCATGGTTGTACGGCAGTGAAGTATCTGTGTTGAACACTGATGCCATACTGTCGGTGATGATGATGATGATGACATAAAATGGCAGGTTAAAAAATCGGACTACAGAACTGAAAATATCGAGTTACCTCGTAATCCACAAGCATTTCTTTCAGCATATTCACGTCTTCCTCTTCAGACAGTCCTTCGAATACAGAGTCCCAAGCAGCGAAACGTCGTTCAAATCCAGCTACAGATGTCCTTCGGCGACTACGTATGCTGATCTTCGACGGGGACTCCACGATGGCATTGGCGTACAGTAGGTCCAAGAAATTTCTTCGAGCACGTGCCGCGTTCAACACGGCAGTGTATCCGGGTTCCTTGGCTATCGCCTCTGAAACGCGTCGGCCTATCTGCATTGCCAATTCAGCTGACAGGGCATGACTCCCTTCAGTAGTCAATGAGGGCGTATTGATCAGCTTGCTTATATTATCACGCATCTGAATTGCACGGTGGTTCTTGAGCCCAAAGTGTTCCTGAAAAGCAATCACATTTCGTCTACTACTGAGACGCGAAAACCGATTCACAGCTGAGAGTAAAATGAATCTGTCACAGAAATCAACGTTGACAAGCGGAAAGTTGTCTGAATTTATACCGTCGTTTGTAAACTATGCTGGTTTTACCAGGACCTCTGGGCGAATCTGTTGTTTTTTTTGCGATATTTTTCTTCAACTAACTGTCCTGCATAAAGTTCGCCTCATGTTTCAGTTGATGCGATACATCAGACATCAATCTGAGCTCTGTTGACATAATACACTACTCCTTAGTTTGCTGAAAACATCTTCGATAGCTTGTCACTGGGCTACACAGTGACAACTACTTTAATCTGAAAATTCCAGAAGACTTACAGATCCCTGCTTGATGAGTTTCTCGATTTGATCCAGCGAGGGTGGGGAATTCGGTGGATCGGCACTGCCAGGCCTCCAGGATTCTCTGGGTTTTCCCCACATTCCCACTAGTTTTTGACCTTTGTGTGCCTGATACCACGATTTAGACGTTGTTTTCATCCACTGTTCAGCTTTCGCAACCCAGTCGGCTATTTTGCCAAGTTCACCCGGAACAAGAGAGTCAATATGCCATCGCCAGATATCCGCAGCATCGTCAAGACCTTGCTTCGCCTCCAGCGCTATTTGCAACTCACTGGAGACGGGTTCACCTGTAGCTTGAAATTCATCGAGACATTCCTCATAGGTAGTCATTTCATTCAAAGTATCCTGATATGCCTGAAAGGTTGAATGAAGCACAACAGAGGAGACATTAAGGGCAAGTGGTTGATGTGCACGCGAATTACACATTCCAAACCCCATTCCAAACCACATTAACAAAACAAAGTATAATCCACACACGTGGGAAGACGAGAAACGGTCTGTCCAAGAGGTAGTCAATTATGATTGGGCAAACAAAACAGGTCGTTTAATTCATTCCTTATCTGCCTTGAACTGCATCTCAAATCCCACAATTTGTCGCGCTCCAAGTATGTAGGTAGATTCCATCGTCAAAACACAATCTGTATATGAATTACTAAAGTCCAGCTCACGATAATCAGCAGTTCGTGACTACTGGTGGGCTCTGTCAATAATATGAAACGGAAGATGTGACTTGATGAAATTTCAGGACCTATGAAGTTTAGAAGTCGTCATTCGATGGCGCGATGAATACGTGATTACGCGATGTGGTTTCCGTTATCGAAGGGTGAGGGACTAATCACACTCTTGAACAGGCACTCTCGACCAAACAACTGGCCAGAAGGTTGTAGGTTCGAGACTCTCTGGATTTTTGTGAGATGCACAATGCACAATGATACTCAGCAGAGATAAAACAGCTGTACAGTGCTTCTCAGCTTTTCAACATAGATTGGAGAAATTACTGACGAAGAAACTTACCAATGGCTCCACTATACAACTCTCTTGCCATTACGCTCAATCTAAACCACGTTACCAATTTTCGTTCGCTGCAAGATGTCTTTTACCATGGAAATGAGTGTCCTTCACAGAAAAACGGTACTAGATTCAATTCGATCAGATGACATATTTGGTCATTCTAACTGGAATGTTAATCCAGGAGCTTTTCAGGTAGTATTTCAAATACTGGGTAAAAAACTTTCTCCAGAGTCCTGAAATTATACACAGTATTCTAATGATCGATCTCCGTGTTGATTTGCTGGATGGAACATTCCAAATTGAACAATTAACTTCCGAACTTTGGGGAAAGTAACGAATGTCAGCACGTGTGATTGCAGCACATAGAACTTTAATAGTTTCCAGACTTATCCGTTCAGTCGCGAGTGGTTGAACAGTAGTGCGATTAGCTCGCACAGGACATCGCTGACTCATCCTCCGATCACGGGATATGCATCACGTGACTTCACTCGAGGAACCAGTCAGCACGTGTGACCGCAGCACACAGACAACTATCCCGACACTCACAAAAAGCACCTCAGAATAATCAATACACAGTAGCCAGTCACAGTACAGAAAAAGTCCATTCACCTAGAGACCCGCTACACTACAGATCACGTTCTTAGTCAGCTTAGAATGACCTTAGATTTGGTCCTGCACCATATTGATACCATAGCACATTAGGGCATACATAAGGGCTATGCCATTTCTGTCAATCAAAACCCTAACGTCAGTTTTGTCAACTAGTCATTGTACTTACCTGTTCGCATGGATAAGCACAATGGTAGTACATTTATCGACAGGTGCGTATTGCTTTGTACGCATTCTGCAACTGGCATGTTGCAGTGGAAACGTTTTGTTGTGCTACCCGATGGCCCAAGTTGTTAGAGCCCGAATTTACTGACCGGAAGGTCCGTGGTTCGGATCCGACCTCCGCCTCTCGACTTTCACTCTCTAGGCTTGGGCAACCTCGCAGTATTCCAGCCGTTGTCGTGCTCCCTTCAGGTGGCATGGCAGCTAGGCACCGGAATGGTGTTACAGCTGAACGCTACCTGATCAGAATTTCGGCGTGATTGCTCACTCAGTTTTACAAAGCACTCTGAACATCCTGTCAGACAGGACCAATGCACGATGAACCGCCGTCAAGCGTTCGTCACAGTTTTAGGGCTGTTCAATCCATTCCCACAAGCGTCAAGCCTTCAGCAATTGTGAAATGTGATGCGATTCTATGCCCAGTCCAACCAGCCTGTTTTTTAGACGTAACACGCCACTCACATAGTTGCTGAAAACTCTTCTGCAACCAACGACCGGTTTCGCCCTTCTTGGGGCTCATCTGGTAGGCGCAGTACCCGAGTTTCCGTCAAACTTATGTTCTATCTGAGCCTAATTTGTACAGACTTCGAAGCTACTCTCATTTTGACAAGAGACTCAGCTGAATCCAGCTGAATCTCTCGTTCATGAAGGTCCGTCTATCGCAGCACACGCCACCGTCTACTGCCCGTAGGGATGTGGACAAAAGTGACCTAAACTCTGCGAAACGGGGCCTGTAATCTACTTTTACGCTGCTTCCGACGCTACCAAGGCTAATATGGCGATCGAAATTTCACATACGCCAGTTGAGCAGTCGTTCTCAGATCAGAATAGAGGATGTGAGATGCTTGCCTCACATACCTATCGTGTATTGCCTATACGGCCAAGCATTCAGCGAAACAATTTACCATGAAAACTGATTTTGAAAACATCATCGGTATCGACCAGTGACAAGGACGGTCTGGAAGAGGGCACGCGCCAACACCTCCCCGCGAACTCTCACTTCGCTTGTGTCGCGTTCTCTTCTTTTACAAGGTCGATATCTGATCAAACCAAGAAATCTCCCACTGTCCGCGGATGACCTGTCATTTGGGCAATTTTCCGCCTGTTAGCAAGGCCGGATTCGTGGTATCGCTCACTTCATACATACCAAACACTTGTTTACCCATGCATCCTGTTTTTATCGGGTCACAGCAACGTTCGCTTATAAAATGAAAACAGTGGGACATATTGGGCGACATAGTCTATCACAGCGCAACATAAAGTCGCTCTGGTATTTGTGACCAGCCAGCTCCCGAATCCTTTGATAGAATGTCGGTTGCGACACCTTTAGAGTTTGGCAAAAGTGTCGCAGAATATGTAACCTGAATCTCGTAGAATTTGAAACCAGACCACACCCAATGTACGAACAAGACTCACCGAGATGTGTTTTTCCAAAGGTAGGCTGTGATCTTCACTAAATTTGTTTACCTTTTCTTCCGTCTGTCTGATTCTTGACAGGAGTTGGCTGATGTTTTGAGGAAGGGATGGTGAGATGGGGACCTGCGACAAAATAGATGTGTAGTAAAAAGTTGGGCAATAAAACATAGAAGGTAACCTCCCTCCCTGTAATGAATCCCTCTCTAGAATGAACAACTGGGAGCGCGAAATTTACGCAGGTAGGTTGTTCTTTGAAATATCATCACCTGTCCAATTCAACTAGACTTAGTTATCTTCCAGTTCCTACAGTTTCGTGTGAGCCGCAGGCCTACTCCTTGAAAACTCTGTATGTTCATCACAGGACGGTAGACAGATTTTGCGAATGGGTGATGTTAAGCTGGTTCACAGCCTCCATCAGTCATCACATCCAAGTAACCATACAAAGTAAGTAAAAGATCTCACTGTGATTACTCGTGACACAACTTTGGCCAGAATGTGCAGCCTGTGAACACCTGCCGCCGCATATAAAACTTGCTACAGGTAATGCTATCCTCAAAATAGTGTCATTGAATGGACAATACCTTCAAAAACTAATTGCTCAGGTTTCGTTGGAAGAGTTATAGAACATCCGATCGGTCGATAATATCACCGAATTGGAAAATTTGCCTCGTGTGTAGTAGAATACTGAAAGCTAGGCCATTTAAGCCATCTATATTCTGAGAAGCGACAAAATGCCGGATGAAAACAAGGGTCACTTAAAAGTAAGGTTCCAAAACCGTTGACCTGATACATAAGTCATCCGATCCTACGAAAGAGGTAGTTCAGGATCATTCCACAGGAGTATGTAAAAATGTCTTGGTGCCCACTCACTTACTTGGATCTCTCTAATTCTTATGATCTTTCGGTTGATACAAGACTTGCTGCATTTTAGTCGAGCCCACACCAACCCCCCTTTTTTAGTAGTGCTCAATGAGATTCGGAAAGTAAGGGCCTTTTCATGGACAACGGGGATAATCTAAATACAGCCGATCCGAAAGACACAATAGTGGTAGTCTTATCCGTCTGGTTTCTGCTTGGCCTACTCGAACCCTAGCTTCACGCTTGCGGATGAACCGATTGAGGTAGCATACAAATTTATTTATCTGAGCAGCTGCATCAGTCCCGGTGGTCTGGCAAAAGATGATATTTCCATCCGGATTGGAAAGGACAGAGCAGCCTTTGTGTACCTGCGTCACCTGTGGCGCAGGCGTGACATCATCTTATCTGTCAAGGATCGAGTTTACGATGCAACGCTGCGCTCCATATTACAATATGGATCAGAAACCTGGCCGCTGCTTACCGAGGACGTCAAAAAAACCTTCAGTATTTGACCATCGATGTCTTTGGAGCATTGCCCGAATCTGGTGTGAACACCGGGTCAGTAATGCTGAAGTTCGTCGAATGTTCTGAGAAGCGACAAAATGCCGGATGAAAACAAGGGTCACTTAAAAGTAAGGTTCCAAAACCGTTGACCTGATACATAAGTCATCCGATCCTACGAAAGAGGTAGTTCAGGATAATTCCACAGGAGTATGTAAAAATATCTTGGTGCCTACTCACCTACTTGGATCCCTCTAATTCTTATGATCTTTCGGTTGATACAAGACTTGCTGCATTTTAGTCGAGCCCACACCAACCCCCCTTTTTTAGTAGTGCTCAATGAGATTCGGAAAGTAAGGGCCTTTTCATGGACAACGGGGACAATCTAAATACAGCCGATCTGAAAGACACAGTAGTGGTAGTCTTATCCGTCTGGTTTCTGCTTGGTCTACTCGAACCCTAGCTTCACGCTTGCGGATGAACCAATTGAGGTAGTAGACAAATTTATTTACCTGGGCAGCTGTATCAGTCCCATGGGTCTGGCAAAAGATGATATTTCCATCCGGATTGGGAAGGACAGAGCAGCTTCTGTGTACCTGCGTCACCTGTGGCGTCACCTGTTAATATTTGGCTACTTGCGAGTAGTTAGAATGGTTCTCGAGATTTCTGTGCTTTCAAGGATGATCTGAAAACTGTCAAGCCATGGACTTGGTAGATTCACAGCGTAAACCTTTGAGAAAAAGTACTCTGTCCTGGTAATCCATCGAATACTTTGCCTGAGTGACTTTATAACTTTAGATCCCCTCAAGTGGCGCAAATAGCTGGAAACAATTCTGGAGGCTCGTGAGTAGTCAGACTGAGTTCGAAACTCGTACTGAAACCCCGTATACCACTTGAGAGTGAACTTTGAAATTTGGGCACTGGCCGATCGTTGCATCTATTGGATGAGTCACTCTTAGAATGAATTGCATGGCTGACTGCTTTTTTACGACTGATCATTCTGGATCAATGATTTAGAACACATTCTGTCATGTATGGTCCAGTAAACAGTATGCAGCCTGTCGAACACCTCCCGAGACCAGGCAGTGAAGAGCAGTCCGTCATGGAAAATGTTTCCTCCGTAAAATTACGGTACTTTAAATTCTGTCATTAATTGAATTCATCACTCTGTTTAATAAACAAAAAAACGAAGTGCAATTTCGGCACGTCCCGTGGATTCTCGCACTTTAGAGAGTGAAAGCACTGTACTGCGACAGGATGTGAGGAACACGGCAGTATGTTTGCTGACTATGTTGACCGAGTTCTTAAGAGACATACAGAAGTACGGTAGAACTCATGGTTCAAAGTCATCACCAAGTGCCCTCACTGACCTCACTGACCTTTTATAAGCGACTCAGGTGTTGATTAGGAGATACTACGCGACTTATCCCATCTGCATTAGTGAATAAGTTCGGCGAGGTGCATGTTTCACGAGGCCAACGGGATCAGCGCATGGTTCCGTCTGAGACGGGCTTCTCCTGAGCTCCAAATTTGTACACTTTCACAGTATTAGGGTGAGGACTTATAAAGTCTCATGGTTTTGAATAACACTGAGTTTTAAGATATGGAGTACAACAAAGCCAGATAACCGCAACATTCCACCGTAATTTTGTGGTTGGTACAAACGAAAGGCTAGGAAGTCTATCCTAGAAATTAGGATAGACAGTTTGACTTAGCCGCTGAGTTACTATACGATAAGTTGTTCACGAATACAGACTACTCATGAGTGACTGGTGTTTGAGTCTAACCTTCTCAGCTGCGTTCTGAATTGTCATCGAGAGTCACAGCAACTGTAACCCTGAACAATTCGTTCAGCATTATGCAGTAACCACCTTGGTGGCAGCATACTCGTGTAAGTCACAAAGCACAATACGATGGTTTTATATCAAAATATCAACACATGGGCATTGTATTCAGTAGCCACGTCTAAGCCAACTCCCAGTATAAAGGCGCAAAAATTCAGGCAATGATTCCTCCACCCTATACCCATATGATGACTTCAAAATCTTTATTAATGTGTACACTGGGTTTGCTTCGGTTGCTATCCAACCTACTTCAAAGATTTGTGCGTAGTCGTGTTTACATTAGGCGTTAAATCGTGGCACAACAGGGCAGACAATTGTCACATCACTTACTTGCGCTGGTTCTCGCTTGCCTCCTTCTGGATAGGCTTTGAAAAACTGGGCGACATAGGTCATGATAGATTTCTCGTCTGGTCGATCGACATCCACGTCTGTCAAGAGATTCGAAAACCATGGCATCAGTCTCAGCAGTTTTGTAACACTGCGAATGCAGCTAGTCACACACACACACAGACACAAGACTCAAGGGTTAACAATGTCACCATCTGACTGAGTACTATTTTGAGATACGGTAGGCCTGGAAGGAGAGGATATTGTGAGGAGGGAATATTTTAAACCCTCACGGGAGTAACCTTCGCTTACCATCAGATCTGTGCAGAATGGGATCGCTCCCATGAGTCTGATGGAAGAGCAACCTAACTTTGTAATTGCTATTTATGGGGTCATGCTTTATTTGATTTGTCGGTTGAAAACAGCTAGTTGTAGCTTCTTGGAAGTGTTATTTTGGAGGGTAGGAACTCACCTTCCGCGTCTAACAATCTTGGTATCCCCAAATGAGCTTCGGCCTGTGAAAATGCGTGCTCCAAATTTTCTCGTGCCGTTCGATGTTCTAACTTATCCATCTCAACCAAAGACGAATCGATATTGTGCACCATTGCGTTGAATGCAATTCCGTCCCGCCAACTCGGACCAAAGTCATTAATTTTTATGTCGTATTTTCTGAAAAAAAATAAAGTACGAGGCACTTGATGTAGGTTCGTCCATGCACAATTGGATAGAAGCTTGAAAAATGCAAACGACGTTTAGCGGTGCAGTCAGTTATTGTGGGTGGACATCGATTGACCGGTGGCTGCATCTGCGGTAATGCACAATTGGATAGAAGCTTGAAAAATGCAAACGACGTTTAGCGGTGCAGTCAGTTATTGTGGGTCGACATCGATTGACGGGTGGCTGCATCCGCGGTAGTAGAACTCTAGTGAAAGTCGAATGCAATGGTCAGTGCAAGGTTCGTCAAGAAACTGTTCTGAACGTCCGTGTGTGTTGCCGAATCTTTTGGCCGTTATTTGATTTGTCATGAACACTTTTACACCGTTCACGTGTTGAGTGATGTGAAAGGATGAAGAGATGCGTCTCTTTGGTGTTAGAAACTGCACCGCATGTTCTGATGCCAGAACAAGGATGGATCTATGCCCCCGGGGGAGATGGGTACTCAGCGTAAACACCGTTGTATGCATATATAAAACTGATGAATGATTTGCCCTCATTGGCTAGGTAATTCGGTTTCGACAGAAGACTCAAATGAATCCTAGCTGAAAACTCTTTGACAGTCCACGACCGGTTTCGTCCTTCTCGGGGCTCATCAGTTAGGTGAAGGCCTCGCGTTTCCGTCAACATCATGTTCCAACTAAACCGAACTGAATATTAATAATCGAGATATTCACCTGCGTTCAGCTGAGTATCCTGTCAAAACGGACTTCGTGTGCAACTGAGAGTATTTGGCTAATTCTGTCAAATTTGGGCTCACATGGAGCATAAGGTTGACGGGGCCTTGGGGACTGTACCTACCTGATGAGCCCCAACAAGGGTGAAACAGGTTGTGGACTGTCGAAGAATTTTCAGCAACCCTATGAGTAGTGTATTACATATATACATGTGTCGCAATATCCTGAATATCGTACCGACCGAAACATGAGGCGGGCTGGTGCAGCACATTCATTTGCCTGGAAACACCACAAACGACACGAGAGATTCAGCTGGGTTCCAGATGAGTCTCTCACAAAACCAAATTAGTTTGGAAATGAGTGTAGTTCGCTAATGTCGTGCAATTTGGCTCAAGTAGAACGTAAGGTTGACAGAAACCCGGGGACTACGCCTACCTGATTAGACACAAAAAAGAGCGAAACCGGTTGTGGGATGTCGAAGAATTTTCAGCAACCTTATGAGCAGTGAACTACTTAAATATGCATTTAAGTTTTTGCCACGCGTCAATGGAATTACAGACCAAAGAAAACGAGGCAATGCGTCTTGGAATTCCAATACGACACGAAAAAAAGGCAGTCATATTTAGGCGAGGATATTACCAACGCGAAACATGAAAAGAAACAGAAGAAGCGGAAATCTTCTGACACTGGTGGGGCGTTTTGTGTGTGTGTGTGTGTATTGTACGAACGGGGATGTTCACATTCATGGATGGGCTGACACTGAAGCGTTTCCTACAAAAAGTGCTGTTGAAAAAAACCGATCTTGACCATGAACAATAATAAGCTTTCAGTTTGGCGGCTCCTCAGACTGATTTTTACGTGTCAACAACCAAGAAATTCTCCAACAAGATTTCACACGGCCTTTAGCTTAGAGTGCACATGTTGGGGCCACAGAGAAGCGAGTGTTCAAGCAACATTTGGAAAAAACATCCATCCCCATTGAAACAGGGTGTGCATTGGCGCATACCGAAGGACACTTTGACACTGCGGACTGTGCGCCAAAGAGTGACAGCGGGGGGGGGGGGAGCGAGGAACAATGAAAGCGTGGAGCAGTGAACAAAGACAAACAACTCACGATTCCAAGGTACTATACAAAGGTGTATCAACGTGACGATCATCAACACACTGGCCAGCAAGATGTGTCTGAACTTTCAAAATTTGCACTCAACACATTGACTACAACGTGGCCCATGGAAAGCCTAACTTTAAGCGCTTAGAGTTCGAATGACTATAATCGACCTGAAATCAAAGTAAGTGAATTCGAATGACATTTACTCAAAAAAGCGCTTAGAGTTCGAATGACGATAATCGACCTGAAATCAAAGTACGCGAATTCAAATGACATTTCACTCAAAAAATGGTGATAAGATACTCATTTGCAAAGCAATTTTCTCATAACGCCCCAATCACTCGTTCTTCCAAGAAGATAAAACGCAGTGGTTGGTTGTCCAAGACTTTTCAGCAAATTTGTAAGCAGTGGATTACACTCTTCAACCTCCGAGCTCTCACGAATCTACAGGGAGTAGCTTCTCCTAAGGGAGAGAAGGGGAGTGCTTCAGTTTATTGCCGAGGCGAATCCGTAATTATTCCTTTTCAAAGATGGAACTCCTTCTAACCAAAAGGCTTACCCCGTGCATATGTCTTGGACCCATCTCTTTAGCATTTGCTTTGCAGAACCTCGGGATCGTGCTTGTCCGGGTGGTAGCCCAAGTATCCTCATCAAGAGCTCCTCCTGTTCTTCAATCTATCAAGGACAGAGTAGTTAGCAGTTACTGATCGGCCACCACTAGCAGTTAGTTGAAAGAGGCCAAGATGATCTGGGACAATGTCACACCACTCACCTGGAAATAGAGGATGATACTCCATATAAGTCCTAATACGATGGCTGGTTTTCCGTCTGCAATGTCCGATGGGTTGATGTTCACCAACTTCACCTGAAAGTTTCGGATACTGGAGCTGTATGTCGTGGAATTATCGTGTCACGATAACGGTGTCAAACCGCAGCATACTTGGCAGACACCCAAGAGCTATGAAAAAGTTGTTTGTTCTACCTGTTTTTCAGACGGTTCTGGATCAAAACTCCTCCAAATCGGGGAATACCGTCACATTCACCCCAAAAGAAAGCTGATAATTAGTTGAGAGTCAATACGGAGATAAAAGAGGTGGCCTTGTACATCCACTTGCTGGCTTTGAACTTTAAAGAATAACGAATGAAACAGTCATTCATTTTGGTGCCTACTTATTATGCTACCGGAAGAAAGCACTAAGGCTTAGATACTGTTTGCTTGCTCAAATCTAGACAGTAGAAGTCGAGAAGAGGGGGTTGGGTTTGAACCACGGACCTTCCAATCAGTAGGTTCGTGCCTTAACCACTGAGCTAGCGCGGGCTCATTTGATACTAGGTACAAACCTGGTGTTGGAAACGCTGTGGAATTTAGGCGGCTCGGGTGCACTGATTGGGTGTTGTTCTGTTCGTCTAGCTTGGCAGTTGGATTGCAAACGTTTCATCACCAATCACGGTAACATCGTTGGTGCACCGACCATGAGGCAACGTGACCTGCTTTGAATGGCCTACTTGAGTGCAGCTTTTGCGTCACACTCTGTAGCGGGCGGTCAGCCTAGAGGAAAACAATATTATGGAAGTATTCTCCACGATAACCCTACTCGTACCCTAGAGGAAAACAATATTATGGAAGTATTTTCCTAATATGAAGCGCGGCAACCCACGATAACCCTACTCGTATCTGGTTGGGCATAACGTCAGGTTTGATCATTCTCAACCACAGTACGACGAAAATTAAAGTAGTTGGTCAGATAAGCTGGAAAATTCGGTCGGAATAAAATTATTCCGTACGAGTAGTGTTCAAAATTCGCTATTTTTTGTCGGATGCAATAATTTCTCCTGAAAAGTTAGCTGCTGTCACCTACCTGTGCATCCTGCCTACTCATTCATTCCATATGGAAAAAAATATATTAACAGAATTGCACACTTTCAGGTCATAATTCACGTTTCTACTCCAGTAACTTAGACAATCAACAGGAGTAGTGATGGTTAGTCAGGTCTTCCATTAAAGCCTAGCCAAAACGATGATTTTGGATCACAATTTCACACGTCAGCTCTACATTAAGATCATGACCTTCTATCGGTAAATTTGAACTAGTTCTTAAAAATGTCTTGAACATGATTCTGTTCACTCTCTGGAGGTGTTCATTAAGCCAAGTCCGAATTCCGAGAACTACCATTCGTACAAAATGTGAACTGCCGCGTACTCTTTTGGCCGTCACATTAGGACTTCGTCGAGAATGAGGTTTCTCAGGAGAGGTTTGCAACCTGTGTGACTCTAAACGATCGGTCTCTGAAAGTGCATCTTAAAAGAAAAGTTCTCGAAAATTCTCCGACAGCCCACAACCGGTTTCGCCCATATTGGGGCTCATCAGGTAGGCCCAATCCCCGAGTTTCCGTCAACATTATGTTCTACTTGAAACCAAATTGCACGAAATTAGCAAACAAATTAGGTTTTTTAGAGAGACTCACCAGAAACCCAGAGTTGAATCTGTCTTTTATGCAGATTTCTCATTGCTGATAACATAAACATCATAAACGGGAAATTCACATGGGTTCCAGGGGCATCCCCCACAAAACCATCTTGGTTTGCGAATGAGTGTATTTCACTAAGGGCGTGTATTGTCAGTCTTTTCGTTTCTCATTCATCTGATGCTTTCGAGATGTTGTAACTAACCGTCTTCATGTTGAATTATCCAAACTGATTTCTGCTCATGAACTTCGTTGAATTCGACGCCTCCTCAGGGTGACCTGATTTTATACAGACTGATGCCATTGTACTGCGAATTTGAGTTGAGGTGTGCAAGATTTGTTGCAGGATTTGTCCGCCCACCTGAGATGTGACCAACCGTAAGCAAGAGCTCGACGCGAAACTATTTTTTGGAGAGAGGGTTGCTACCGAACTACCCTTTGAGGCATTAGAGAGCTCGACGCGAAACTATTTTTTGGAGACAGATTTGCCACCGAAATACCCTTTGAGGCATCAGTTCAGAGCCTTTTTGTTGTGGAAAGTGGTCCCCTCCACGTGAATTCTCTACAGAGAACGACGTCACGGCAAAGACTATGTGCACACCTTAGTGATGTCAAATCCATTTATCTATGCGAATGTCGTAGATTCAGAAAGCGTATTTCACGTTGTATCGGATGGTGATGATGTACGTTTCAAGATCGGAGCAAACCTAACCGCTTCCTCTAGAGTAAGTAAAACCGGTGTCCAAACAAAGTCGATCAGTACACTCATCTGCAAATCAATTTGGTTTTCAAAAGAGACTCAACTCGTTTATGATATTCTACAACTGAATTTAAAAACCACAAACGGCAGATTCATCTAGATCCTAGGCGAGTCTCCCGTCAAGACCTAATTCTATGCAAATAAGCATATTTCACTAATTTCATGCAATTTGGGTTCAACCATGACATAAGGTCGACGGAAACTCGGGGACTTCGCCTACCTGATGAGCCCCAGATGAACGAAACCGGTCGTGGGCTGTCGAAGAGTTTCCAGCAACCTTTGTGAGTAATTTCCTTTATGAAAAAAGTCGATCAGAGTTAAGCACCTCGACAAGAACACTCAGATATCTGGTCAGCATATCTGCTTTGGTTATACTGATGAATGAGAACAGATAAAATGGATGCAATCACCATTTGAGGAATTCAAAACACGCAAGATTAATTCTTCATGAGAAACAAATGAATCGAATCATATTGGAAATGTTTTTACCTTTTTCGATTCTAAGAATTCCAGGGCATTTTTTATGTTTACCAAGCAGTGAACGCGTTGCATATTTCGGCGGACTTCGGTGTGCTGTGAACGAAACAGCAATTGAGAAGATGAAGCGGATGAGGGAATGGATAAAACTACACCAGACTGCTAATTGTTAGTAGTGTGAGGAGATTTGACAATTTTAAAGGAATTTTAGACCTGTCATTGCGGGCGAGAAGCAGTGAACAGCTAACTGCTCAATCCTTACATCCTACAACCGCTCAATCCTAAACATCAGCAGTGCATATCCCACAAGACTCCGGGGGGCCTCAAGGTCACAATGGTTTTTAGGTGGAACTCTTAACCGTTTGGTCACGAGTGGCTGATCAGCAGTGTGACCAACTCGCATCTAGGCAGGATAGAGCGCCGCTTATCGTTTGATCACGGGATCCAAATCACGAGGTCACGTGTATTAACTGGCTCCTCGAGCAACAACTTCTCAGACGGAAGTCGCACTTATCGATTGAAAGTCATTTTTCCTCTGAGCTATTTATAGATGTTTGTCAGCTTTTCAGCGTAGATTACCTTCACTTACAAGATGATGACTACTCAGATTGTAGAACAGCATGACAGCTTTGGCATTAATTTTGGCGGTTAACAGCTTGCGCAGGGTTGTTCAGATTTTATTTCAAAACAAATTGAACACATAATTCATTTAAAAACGCCTCACGGACAAGTCTCTCACCATATATACAAGTCAAGGTTCGGATCTAATAATCAAATCGTCAACTGTACAGTTAGGCAGGATGAATATCTATCCGTATGCGACTTTAATTGACTGATCTCGGTTTGCGCTTTAAACGAAAGAAACTATACGCAACTTTTAATATATATTCGACTCTAACCAAACAAGACGGCACTCGGACTGATAATCAGAAGAGTAGAGTGATGGGCGATGTTATATCCGCTGAGCGATGTTATATCTGCCAATCTGTTGTATCTGACTACTGACCCACTCCAGTGCCTAGTACCGGAAAAAAGACCCACAGAAGGGAACACAACAGCCATATTCCGAACAAACGAGTGCGAGAGCGTGAGTGCATGCGAGTGCGAAAGTACAACGGTCTCAAGCTGTGTTGGAGGGACACTGTCTAACTTGATCCAATGCTGACGCACGCGGTCTGGTTTTGGTACGGGGCTGCGATGTGCTGCATATTGCGGGGGCGTTGCCTGATCTTGATCGACGCTGACCCGCGCTGTCTGGGTATAATGCAAGCCTGTGACGCGCTGCGTTTTGAGGGAGCGTTGTCTGTCTGGTCAGCATCTGGCGGAGCTGAGAGTCTCAGGAGATTTCGGGCATTCAGTGGTTGCTTTCAGGAATCTGGCCTTCGTGATAGGCGGAATGACTGTCTCTCAGAGGTCATCCCGCCAATTTCGGCCTCATGGCTCTCCGATAAATTTTACGTTTTTTCCAAATCGGAAAATCCAAACGCTGCCTAAAGATTTATGCATAGCTGTGTGTAGACGTAAGCGAAGACGTAAGATGTTCAGAGGCAAAGGTTAAGCTCTACTCATTCAGTTCAGTGAGCCAGAAGGTCGAACCTAAGAACATTAGTTGCCAATCCACGTCTATGGAAAGTCAGATTGTGAAAAATGACTCGATCCTAACCAGAAGAACTGACATGAATTACAATTCGGCCAAAAGGACCTCACGAAATACTGCTACGGAATAGCGAAACCTCAGAATGTTTGATTACTGTTTCATTGGGGGAATCTGTGCCTAGTGTACGTATCGACGCAACTTTGACTCAACTATAGAGAGGACTAGTTAGTTCTCACTAAATCCTACGATAGAAGGCCAGATTATTGTTCCCGTAATAGCCTAATCCCGATTCGTCATGTTGCGTCATAAACTATTAACGTCTTAAGGCCAATTTCGATGGAGCTTAACAAAATGATTAGCCAGTTGAACTTCCAGTAATATCCGGCGCTTATTGCATCTTGTATGAAAATCATATTCTTAGGGGAGAGAAATAGATCGGATGGTATGAAATATGAAGGAAGTTGAAATATTCGCCAAATACATTCATTATAAAATCAATTTGCTTTTAACAGAAGGCTCAACTGAATCCCAACTGAATCTCTCGTTCATGCTACCCAAAGACCATTACATATTTCAGGTGACACGACACT
>NW_008752231.1:43621-52707 GCF_000715545.1 Opisthorchis viverrini | reverse complement strand
TTTTGGTACGGGGCTGCGACGTGCTGCATATTGCGGGGGCATTGCCTGATCTTGATCGACGCTGACCCGCGCTGTCTGGGTATAATGCAAGCCTGTGACGCGCTGCGTTTTGAGGGAGCGTTGTCTGTCTGGTCAGCATCTGGCGGAGCTGAGAGTCTCAGGAGATTTCGGGCATTCAGTGGTTGCTTTCAGGAATCTGGCCTTCGTGATAGGCGGAATGACTGTCTCTCAGAGGTCATCCCGCCAATTTCGGCCTCATGGCTCTCCGATAAATTTTAAGTTTTTTCCAAATCGGAAAATCCAAACGCTGCCTAAAGATTTATGCATAGCTGTGTGTAGACGTAAGCGAAGACGTAAGATGTTCAGAGGCAAAGATTAAGCTCTACTCATTCAGCTCAATGAGCCAGAAGGTCGAACCTAAGAACATTAGTTGCCAATCCACGTCTATGGAAAGTCAGATTGTGAAAAATGACTCGATCCTAACCAGAATAACTGACATGAATTACAATTCGGCCAAAAGGACCTCACGAAATACTGCTACGGAATAGCGAAACCTCAGAATGTTTGATTACTGTTTCATTGGGGGAATCTGTGCCTAGTGTACGTATCGACGCAACTTTGACTCAACTATAGAGAGGACTAGTTAGTTCTCACTAAATCCTACGATAGAATGCCAGATTATTGTTCCCGAAATAGCCTAATCCCGATTCGTCATTTTGCGTCATAAACTATTAACGTCTTAAGGCCAATTTTGATGGAGCTTAACAAACTGATTAGCCAGTTGGACTTCCAGTAATATCCGGCGCTTATTGCATCTTGTATGAAAATCATATTCTTAGGGGAGAGAAATAGATAGGATGGTATGAAATATGAAGGAAGTTGAAATATTCGCCAAATACATTCATTATAAAATCAATTTGCTTTTAACAGAAGGCTCAACTGAATCCCAACTGAATCTCTCGTTCATGCTACCCAAAGACCATTACATATTTCAGGTGACACGACACTGGAGATAGCAACTCAATGTTCGCAATTTTGCTGTCTGACGAGCTGTTTATAAGGATCAGTAGTGTGTTCCGCCTTGTGGTAAAATTGTTTTTTAATTGACAGATGATCAGTCCTGGGGAGAAAGACGTTAACCGTCCCACAGGAGACCATTCTGAACACGTCTCAGAGCATCTTTTTGGTTTTCGAAATCAATCACTTACCAATTTCTGTCTGGAAAGAACTTCAAGAATACGGATCAAAGCCACGCCATCCCGAATGTCAACAAAGAGATCGTTAATTTTCATGGGCACATCTGCCTGA
The DNA here is from genome assembly GCF_000715545.1 of Opisthorchis viverrini. NCBI lineage: Eukaryota > Metazoa > Platyhelminthes > Trematoda > Opisthorchiida > Opisthorchiidae > Opisthorchis > Opisthorchis viverrini. The sequence goes on along the minus strand of NW_008752231.1, from coordinate 51,399 downwards.
AAAAAGTATATGGTGCATTCTTCTGGCGTGTCATCAATGGCAAATAAAAAGACGGAGCTGAATTACTCAAATGCAATATTCGAAACTCAGCTCTACTCGTCTGATTATGGGTGATAATGTTCTCCGAAGCTTTCTCCTTATTTGTACACAAATAAAATACAAGTTATCATCTTTGTACTAACTTGAACACCAAATTACATTTACGGTTGAGCGCGCACCCTATATGGGTATTTAGAGAAGTACTCGCAATATGGCATGACTGTTCTTAGGATAGAAGTACGCGCACTGAGAGTTGAACGGATGAGGCAAGAAGCCTACCTATCTATCAACTTTCGTCGCGAACACGGTTGACTTTATCCTGGTGTCTACCTCAATGACTGTTTGACCTGTACTGGGGGCTTCCCAGTCGATTTGCTATCAGAATGACTGTCCATACTGTGGGACTAAGTGGGACTACTTTTTCCTCAACATTTAGGATACTCACTGAAGCGCACACTGAATGCCGCTGGCTTGTGGTCAGGCTTCAGTTAGGAAACCGAGTCGAACCTCCTGTCTAGGTATCAGTGACCTGGCAGTGATTCATCTCACATGCAACCAACCAATTCCATCTATTCCAGAAGGTTCCAACTATTACTTACTTTCGTCAAAACAGCTGTCTACAAAGTTCATTTTACAGTAATAATTGGCACCGTGAGTATATCATTTACTTGTTTGTGTCCGGGTTTGGATTTTGACGGTTACGGAAGAGAATCGAGTGGAAAACAAAGCGCTCAGTCAAACAGCAACACACACTCACTGTGGACAAATACGTATTCAACCAATTTGTGAACGTCTTCTTTTGGACCTTTTCTTGTTCCACTGTGAGAGAAAATCGGAGTGAATTGTACACAGTCAAGTATACAATCGGAAACTGTACTGTACCAATTTCTTGAAGAGCAGTAAAAGTCAAAATAAGCTGTGTTGAGCACATAAACATGAAACAATCATAAATACGTGCGGATGCACTTTAACTGACAAAAACCCGAGTTTGAATGAGTGGAAATGACTCTATATACTACCCGTCAACCATCAGTAGAAAACTGCTGTAATTAACTGTTGTCCCCGCTCCAGTAACTCAGTGTCGGAAAAAGGCCCACCAACAAGGAGCAGAACAGCTGTATTCCAAACAAGCGGATGCCGAAGTCATGAGGGGCATCGCGGTACTTTCGACCTTTTATCCAGCTATCTGATCGGCGTTTGGTGAGCACTCATCATCAGCGTCCTTGCGTCTACGAGACGCCTGAACACTCATCAACCTTGGGCCGTTGCTGAAATAATGAACTGATTGAGCGGTCAATCGGAGACTAAAATTGCTGGCCTGGATGCCTGACAGCTTGCTTGCTGAGATTTCGGTAGAGTCTGAGGATATCAGTAGGTTTTGAACAATCTGAGATTATTTTAGGAATCTGATATACCTAACAAAAGCAAGATCGATCATGACCTCGCGGACATGTAAGTAGTCTGGGCGAGATGTCCCAATTGTTTAGAGAGCGAATTTAATAACCGGAATGTCCGTGGTTCGAACCCGATCCCTGCATCTCGACTACCTTTGTCTAGGCTCGGGCAACCTTGCAGTATCCCAGCCTTCACGCTTCCTTCCGATGGCGTGGCAGCAAGGCACCGCAAGGGTGTTACAACTGAACGAAGTAGTCAGTCACTGGACGATTTCCTCACAAACAGAGAAACATGCATTCGGCCATACCTCATTATGCGTAGGGACTTGCCTGCACTGGACTGGATCAAAGCTTGGCATTTTGACAGCATCAATGGCAAGTTGGTTCCCAGTAATCTGCTTTGGTAGTCAACCAGCCATTCAAGTTTTGCTTGCTGCGTTCTTGTAAGTCATTTGCCTGCTGGTGTCCTATTCAGCCGCTTGAAGCCAAGCTGCCGCAAACGACTCTCCCTCTCAAAAAATGCCCCCTGGTCCAGTTAAATCCTATGTGCACCATCTCGTGACGTTGACCAATCAGATTTGTTCTCAAGTCATAAGCTATCATCGGTATTATGACACTCGAGTCCTCGGATAATATGTCAGGTCCATTCATCCTATGTCTATCGAAACGTTCTCGAAACACATCCAATTCTTTTCGATAAATGCACTCATTTACAAACCAGTTTGATTTTCACGGGAGACTCAATTGAATCTCTCGTTTATGATGTCCTCCCGTGAAAACCACATTGATTTGTAAATGAGTGTATTTCTCGAAAACAGTGCAATTTGGGTTCAAGTAGATCATAAGGTTGACGGAAACTCAGGGACTGCGCCTACCTGATGAGCCTGCCTGATGGGCTGTCGAGGAATTTTCAGCAACCTTATGACTAGTGTATTACATCTATTCATGTATCACGACATCTCGAATATCGTGCAAACTGAAACACGAAGCAGCCTGGTGCAGCACATCATAAAAGAGAGATTCGGTTGCGTTCCAGGTGAGTCCCTCGAAAAACCAAATTTGTTTGAACATGAGTGCATTTCGCTAAGTTTCGAAGGTGTTTAACACAAATTATGAGGATAAAGTTACCAGTTACCCAAATGAGATTCCAAGCCATTTAGTTTTTAAGTTAATATCGCTTAATCAACCTTTATTACGGATTTTTTCAAACAAGAACTGCACCTAAGTTGACAGAATACCTGTACTAATGTGCGCAAGACTGGTATCACACAGCATCAGAGAGTACTATTCAACTTCGCCTAGATTTTACCAGGCCTGATGCAGGCTCCATTACAAACGACAGACTTCTGTGTCGCCTAGATACAAGCGGTCGCGTGTCATTACAGTCCACGATTGTCAAAAAAAACCTAAAATATGTTTTCGAGAGGGAAATCGATTGGAGGACAGATTGACTAGCATTTCTCCGCCTCATCGAACACAACACGCAACAATATGCTAATCAGCCATTGTGCCACGGCTGAGAGAATTCCTTGCGTGACCGCGCCACGATCGATAAGCGTTGGATACGTACTATCCGCTTCCATCACATCATCACAACAACGACTATCTTTTATTCTAGGCTAGGTGGTTAACGGTCCGATAAAGGTAACGAAACGGAACACACAAACATGAACAGGAATAGTTATCCAATGGGATTTTTGACAACTGTTCATATTGAATTTCAGCCAATCCGTCTTATTCTCTTGGTAGCATGGTGACGGTAATAACAACAAAACCGATTTTGAGACAAGTCAATTTCTATCGCATTGTTTCTGCTAGTGATTAAAAAAACAGACTTCTGAAATCAATCTTTGTTTGTTAGTCTTCTCAAATTTCGTTTCGAACGCAGAGAGTCTCCGTAACGAATGGAATTGATCAGAATAGCTACCTAGGCCGTCAGCCAATGACAAGCACACGTATATAGATTGAACGTTCATGGGAGGATTTTTGAGTAATCCTCTGGCTGCGTAATTTTACGGATGGCTTTAACAAGGACCCGATGTTATTTGGTTGGGCTGTTTGTTTTTGTATTACGGTGTTTCAGGCACCACGAAACTACTCCATCGTGTGCTTCGATCGATTGTTACTATTCAGACCACTTACCCTTGCTCAGCGTGGTCGTAAGCCAAGCGTAATTTTCCATTTGAGGCCATATCACAGCAGGGCTCCAGATCGATAAGTTTGAAACCAAGTTCTGTCAGTGAACGTTGTCGAGCTCTTTCTGTGTGGTATTCCCGTACATTTGAGGCGTCATCGAAGAAAAATACAACCAGCAAGAGGACTCAAGTCTATCGGAACTGTTGGCAAAAAGCTTATTACAGTGACTCCAATGGTATATCATATCGAAAGACCCTCCACCCGTTGCAGACAGAAATCTTACAGCCAAAGCCCGTTGTAAGTGACAGTTTTTTTCTTGAATAAGCCTTATAACAATCTCTCGGAACAAACACGCGTTATGAATATCGGCCCAATGTCCACCTCCTTCCAAGTCAGCCCACAGATGATTTCTTGGTCTGGAAAAATGGGTGCCCTTTTTGGATTAGATAAGAAGCACGTGAGGATCTACTCAGAATCAGCATAGTTTGGTGCTGCTGCCCAGATGATGACTGAACCATCCAATTGGGAACGACCGTCCAAAGGAGACGATCGATACAGGAGTTGTTATGACTTGGTGCCTAGCTAGAAGTAACGTCCACCGCTGAAGATTAGAGTAGAGACAGTGTATCCGGACACTTCGTGTCTGAGGAATGTAGTTTGAAGCTGATGTGAAGCAGATTGAATTTCTTTCCGAACTATATAAAAGACCGTAGATGAAACTGACAGAGAGCTGTTGTCACCAGGGAGTGGCCGGTATAGACAAGTTTCCCTGTCATTTATCCTCATTCCCAGCATATTTCGTCATATTGCCACGTTTGTATGCGGGGTTACGCAATCATCTGTGCAAGCCCTCACGGGCTGAGCTAATGTCTACACACAGTGTCACGCTTTCTACACCATCATCAGTTATCCGGACACCCAAATTCTTCACCGCGTTATCACGTTAGCTGATTGCTGGGTAACTTGTAACTTTTGGGTGAAATAGACTCAGGTGAGCAACGGAGAGAAATCAAAAGGACACTGATCTTACAGACGTAACACATTACTCATAAGCCTGCTGAAAACTCTTCGACAGCCGACGACCTGTTTTTGCCCTTCTCTAGACTCATTAGGTAGGCTCAGTTTCTTAGATTCCATCAATTGTTTGTTCTACTTGAACCCAAATTGAACAAAATTAGGGAAACACACTCATCTGTAAACAAATTTGGTTTTGCGAGAGACTCACATGAAACCCAACTGGTTCTCTCGTTTGGGATTTTTCTAAGCAACTGGATTTGCTGCACCAGGCCGCCTCGTGTTTCAGTTGGTAGGATATTCGAGACATTGTGATTCATGTATAGATGTAATATACTACTCATAATGTTGCTGAAGAGTCGTTGACAGCCCACGACCGATTTCGCCCTTCCCAGAGCTCATCAGGTAGGCCCAGTCCCCAAGTCTCCATTAGCCTTTCTTCTTGAACCCAAAGCAACTGGATGTGCTTGAAAACATCACAAATGAGAGATTCAGCTGGGTTCTAGGTGAGCCTCCAGCAAAACCAGATTTGTTTTCAGAGGGGTGTGCTTCGCTAACATTGATTTTGCATGGTATTATTCTGTGGTCTCATTGAAAGCTAACAATTCCAAATTCACATTGTGCAGTCCAATTCTGAATGCTGTACTGGGACCAATTGTGGTGTGTGCGGTGATCGATGAGGCAGGATTTTGGGTCTCAGCTTGCAGACCATCGGTCGATCGATTGGTTACCCATCAAGAAGATCAGCGCCCTACAAGCAACCACCGAATGCCCGAAATCTACCGAGACTCTCAGCTCCGCTAGATGTTGACCAGACAGACAACACCCCCTCAATATGCAGCACGTCGCAGTCTCGTACAGACGCGTGCATCAGCATTGGAACAGGTTCAGACTGTGTTCTTTCAATAAATAGCTTGAGACCGTTGTACATTCGCACTCGCACTCACTTGTTCGGAATATAGTTGTTGCGTTCCCTTCTGTGAGTCTTTTCCGGCATTGGGCACTGGAGCGAGTCAGCAGATAAAACATTACCCGATTCAACCAACGAGTTAAACCTTCAGAGATGCTTCTGAATAATCTCCTATCTGTTCCGCCAGTGTATTCCATTGCAGCCGCATGTGGATTGATACACAACGCATGAGGCAGAGCGATTGGATACAATACGCGGCGGACATCGTTGATTGACTTGTCTCGTTGTTGAGAACAAAATTAGTTGATCGGCTGCAGTCTGATGAAAATTTTTTAAGCTCCCATTGAGTAGCCAGGCTCCTGTTTGGACCGTGGGGTGCTGTTGACGTCGATAAATTTCTCTGGGAAGCTGTTGGAAGTCAACTTCCTTTTTAAGAACTTTTCTTTTTGAAGAGAAGCACGAGTGCAAATATGGTCGGACAAAGTATGCATCCGGCTTCTCTGGAAAAGTGAAACCAGACAACTGCAAGTCTTGCCTAGCCCATGTAGGCTTGCGACACACTGAACGCTTAAACATGTCATCTAGACACCTGGCCAAAGCCACTGTCAGTTTCTGTCTCAAAAGTTATTGAAACGTTTAGATGGAAGCTTTTCGTGCTATTGTACGGGTTCTTCAAATGGTAACAGCTTGTGAAAACTAAAGACCAAGAACAGTGGGGCGATTGTGAGTTCACTGTAATTTAAACGTTCCTCACATAGACCCAAGGTCGAAACATGCCTACTTGAATATACAAATTCGATAAATCTGTAGAACGATCACTGTCCAGAGACCACGTCAGGAGTGGGGTTTTGTTCCGGTTAACAATATTCCGGTACAGAAGGTCATGTAACTGTCTTGTTCTTTGAGCACGGGCTCCTACAACTGTATGGATTATAGGGTTCTCATTAACCGTAATGCACAACTGCCGTAATCGTTCGATGCATAGTTGCATTGCAACCCTAGGGAAGCACGAGGACTTACATACACCCAGCTTACACAAGTCTAGACATACCCTCTGGTCACTAGTCACGCACCTTAATCGCTGAGCTATACTGAGCTCAAGGCGACTAAGACTGAGTGATTGTTGAGGGTGAATCAGTTAGAACCATTGTTGCACGTGTTCTGATCTTTACACCTGGGTTGTACTATTATTGCTTAAGTTCGCAGGACACCCAGCTGCGATCGACCGTAGCTAGATGATCGTCAATACACATGACAATGAATTTTGCGAGTTGCCTTTAGATGGCAAAACCACTAGGTAACTGAAAATTACTCTATCAGGTGATTCGTATTGAAGGACGGTAAAGATCAAACGTGACAGCATGAATCCAGGTGGGTCACCAAGCTCGTCACCATACAAAAACACCTGATTTAGCCATCAAATCGATATCCAATTAATTCCCTAGTAGTACGGTCTTCCTGCTGTGACCTGCACTTTTAGACACCTACAGCAATTAGCAAACACTATTCTAGGTAATACGCTCATTTGCAAACAAATTTTTGGTTTTGCGAAAGACTCATCTAGAACCCAGTTGAATCTCTCGTTCATGACGTTTTTAGATTTTTAACCAGGCTGTCAGCCATTCTATACAATAGAAAGTGAGGCTCTATTGGGAGTACTAGAAGCTTGTGAGAAAGTGTGAGTTCTTCGCTTCACCGATCACAGGCCAAACAGTCTCCGAGAGCGTAAAGCTAGTTAGAGAACGATAGCCGAATCAAACTGGTGTGTCATTCTGCTTCCCCCCTCATCCCATGTGTTTCACAGGAGACTGGGAATGTTTGGTAATTCCCACTTTACCAAGCTCCAACACGTCCGCTTTTTGTTTGGAAGACTACATCTCTGGTATGCCCACTGAATTTCCCCTTGGGAGAATAGGTTCCAAGGCTTGACCGTAATACAACCAACCATAGAACAGATTATGAAGAATGAGGCCGGCAGTGCTGGAGTTCGTTTCTCCTCACAGTTGTCTGAGCCCAAATGACCCAATTGTGTGGAGAGGGATCCACCTGTATCAGCTGGATGCTCAGAACAGATTTCCATCGGCTGAAATGATAATCACCATGTTACAGTATTCAGCTAACCTCAGAATGTCAAAGATTGTCGAAAAAAATTCTGATGCCACGAAGCTTTCTAAGTATTACTTTCTGCGGTTAGATTCGTAAAACTGAACAGATAGGCGAAGAATCGGCGATTCTGACACTCGTTGCTCTTCCGCTCAATGCAAATGGCTTCCTTAGAGTCTCAT
>NW_008752231.1:41090-43604 GCF_000715545.1 Opisthorchis viverrini | reverse complement strand
GCTTCCTTAGAGTCTCATTGAAGGAAAATCATACTTGATCTTGTTTGAGCTTAAAACTGGACAGGCTGTCAAATCACCTGTCTTCATTCTGTCCTAATGCTGTCCAAACGGAGAAGCATCTCGCCCTTGATTGTTTCCTCAAGGAGCAATAGAATCCCACTTTTCTCTCTTCTCTCCACTCTTTACTAAAACTTTCTTCTCTCAAGGTTGGATGGCAGTTCAGTCCCAGTCTTAATGATGCCTACCTTCTGTCCAGACGTGGAATGACACCAAATCGTCGATTGTTTAGTTTGTTTGGTTTCATCCACTTCAAACCTCCGACAAATCATTTCAACGGCAAAAGTGACCGGAAGATGAAACCTACCGATCACAATATCAAATTACATCCAACTAACAGTATGCCGGTGTAATGAAGGGTTTTCTCGTGTACCTGATACGTACTGATCTACCGAGGTTGGTGTTCCAATCCATAATGGGGGGGGGAACTTTCGGACAAAAAATAAGCTACAAATACGTCGATGTTTATAAAAGCCGCTCACTACTCGGAAGAAATGAGCCAATTGTGCAGTGATCAACGATACTTGAGAACACAGAAGCACACCTGTGTTACAAAAACATCACTGATTTGCGTGTAGATTGGTGTCCATTTGAAATTTAACCTAGCTACAAAAAACGTTTTAGGACGTTGCTGTATATCTTGATGGTATTTTGACTGACACTCCAGTATTCGAGTAGCCACGAACCCAATTCTATAGGGCCGTCTCTCTTTGACGTGTTGTCCTTAGATGGTTTTTACTGCTGTCGTTTGGTTTTGAGCAACTGGAAATCTATCGGGAGGTCACAGTCTGAAGATTGTGGATGAACCGACAAGCGTGGTGACGGATATCACATAAACGCCGAATAATCAAGTAGATCCTTTGTTTGAGGAATGACTTGGCCGTTGAGCATGCTATTCAGGCAGAAGAGAGTGCCGTTTTCGGTGGCATAATCGGTAGAAATACGGGAATTAGGTTGTGCTTCAAGCATCTTTATTTTGAATATACGATTATTCTTCCAGTTTGTCTCTAGCCTTGCCAATCGGACGTAGTCCATTGACAATTTGTGGTCTCATGGTCCGTAGCTGCTGTTAAACAATTGAACCGATTGAGAAGTCATCTTTTCAGAAGTGCTTGGTAAATAATCGCTATTTTTAGCTGCATTTGGCATAGAATCTTAGCCAGGCCAATGGAGCGGGGTCACCAAGTTGGCCAGGTTTTTTAAGGTGGACGCGGAACCAATCAGTGAGACCTGTAAAGATCAGTGTTCATTGTCAGTTAAATGGTCTTGTCGGTTAGTGTGATTGCCCAACTCTTATGGAACGTTGCCCAGTTAAAAACCAAGCCTTTCTGAGACGGTGACGTCTCAATCGGTTTTAAGGGTGGAGTTCAGTTTCAACGATTGGGGTCAGATCCCAGTTGGTTGTCTACTGGCCAACGTCTTGAAAGCCTCTGCACATTTTAGTTCATTAATAAGCGACGTAAGAAGACATTTTGAGGTGCACGTTGGTTAGCCAACCCCGCTATCGGCGTACGTTCGACAATGACCAGGTTATATCTTCCAAAGTATTGATACGAACTTGCCAGTTCAATCACTCCATACACTGAGGAGCAGATTTCAACTGCGGGCGAACTGGAATGAGGCTGCAGTGTTATCGTGGACAATGAATGAATGCGTTTGAAATAAAAACGCAAAAGACAATATCCTTCTTTGCCTCCCCTCAGAAACTAAAGAAATATTGGCTTTAGGTGTTTGCTGGTCCAAAGGTCCACCTGCAACCCTTTGGCATACGTCGCTTGCATTCACTTGCTACGCTTGTGACCATGCTCTTCAAAAATAAATGACAACTTATAGACGGTCGACTCGTGGGAGTACTTCAAAACCCATGTCTGTATGGAACGAACCAGTGTGAATTATATTCCTGACCCCCAGAATGAGCGAGAAATCGATGATACTCTTCCCCAATGAACTTGAAGATGGGACGAATTAGAGCAGTTCTGTTTGTGTCTCGTCAGGCGTGTACTACACAGTCCAACAATAATGGAAGTTGGATCTGTGTACGTCGACATTGTACGTGCCTGATGAGATACAAAGGAATAAATCTTGAATGATGTGCAGGACTGCATTCTATTGTTTTCCATTTCCAGATCAAGATGTACATTCAGGATACTTTCCAGCAACTGGAGGACCAGGACTGGAGGATCAGGCGTTCCAGTTGCGTAGGACAGTAGTCCATTCGTTTCGCATCAATAAAAGATAAACTCTACAGTTGAAGCCCGGTTATTTTAAACGTGGGCTTCCTACTGTAAGGGAATCCAGTCTATGCTTAAAAGCTGAGAAACACTGTTTAGCTGTTTCATTCTTAATGAAACTAATCAGTGATGAACATCTCACGAAACTGGGAGTTTGGAGCCACTACTGAACAGTCAGAAAATAACTGTTAACTGTTTCGTGACCCTTAGACAGGATCTGATAACT
>NW_008752231.1:29675-40978 GCF_000715545.1 Opisthorchis viverrini | reverse complement strand
GGTGTTTGCTGGTCCAAAACCCACTTGCAAACCCTTTGGCATACGTCGCTTGCATTCACTTGCTACGCTTGTGACCATGCTCTTCAAAAATAAATGACAACTTATAGACGGTCGACTCGTGGGAATACTTCAAAACCTATGCCTGTATGGAACGAACCAGTGTGAATTATATTCCTGACCCCCAGAATGAGCGAGAAATCGATGATACTCTTCCCCAATGAACTTGAAGATGGGACGAATTAGAGCAGTTCTGTTTGTGTCTCGTCAGGCGTGTACTACACAGTCCAACAATAATGGAAGTTGGATCTGTGTACGTCGACATTGTACGTGCCTGATGAGATACAAAGGAATAAGTCTTGAATGATGTGCAGGACTGCATTCTATTGTTTTCCATTTCCAGATCAAGATGTACATTCAGATGCCAGGATACTTTCCAGCAACTGGAGGACCAGGACTGGAGGATCAGGCGTTCCAGTTGCGTAGGACAGTGGTCCATTCGTTTCACATCAATAAAAGATAAACTCTACAGTTGAAGCCCGGTTATTTTAAACGTGGGCTTCCTACTGTAAGGGAATCCAGTCTATGCTTAAAAGCTGAGAAACGCTGTTTAGCTGTTTCATTCTTAATGAAACTAATCAGTGATGAACATCTCACGAAACTGGGAGTTTGGAGCCACTACTGAACAGTCAGAAAATAGCTGTTAACTGTTTCGTGACCCTTAGACAGGATCTGATAACTACCTAGCTAGGAAACAGCTTCTTGCTCTGTAAATGTCCGGAAACCAGGCGCTAGTAACAACCGAATATCATGTCAATTGGACGGATGTGTCACTTTCGGGATACGGACAAAACGAAAGCGTGCCCTGATTGGTCAGAATGTCGGCCAATCTGGATCGAGAGTCTTTTGATCGACGCTTCTCGCCTCGTCCCGGAAATCCTAGCACAGCCTTGTGGAACATTCCCCGATGCCCCTAAAATACGGTTGTAGTAATCTTCCATTGTCCCTAAAGGGCTGCCATCGTGCCTCTTGATCCACCACAGTGGGTGGAGCAGAAAGCCAAGCCATCAAGTCACAACAGTAAAGAAAATGTGATTTCAGATACAACGAAACGTCATCTTTTAATCCTATCGGATTGAAGTCCCAAGTTTTTCCTGTTCTTCATATATTATTCCTTTCGTTACTAACTTCGCTTTTCTATGACAACTGACACACACCCACAGAACATCGCACTATTCCGATTATACAGGTAGAAAGTCGTGTTTCGATCAGCTCCATATATGCAGGAGTTCAGCTTCACTTAAGCTGAAGTCAGGAGGCGTCTCTCTTCATAGACATTTCAATACCGACCATCAGCGAATGTTTCCAAGGATTCTCAGTGTATTTCCTATTGATTTTTCTCATTGATCTATCATGTAAACTTGTTGCAGTAAACGGAGTTTCGAGCGCATCCAATCACCTAATACTCTGACTGCCCACAGAGCTATAGGTTAGTGAATCGAACTTCCATCTTCATGCCTCTGACTACCCGACCAAATCTTCTTTTTTCAAATAAACATAAAATGTCGTAAAATGTACTTTCCTCTTTGAACGCCCCTTTGAAATTTGCCCGAATTTCTTCAAAGCCGAGCTCCCCTGTGTCTTTGTGTTGTTCTTGGCCTTATCGCCAATGATGGTCGTTTCTCTCCAGCCTAATTAATTCCCCAGCTATCTGAAACTAAAGTCTGATCGAGGTGTAGTTTCATTTCTCTCTCTCACGCACACATACCCACAAAGACATCTGGAAACCAGTGTGAAATAAGAGGGTTAGCAGTGCTGTAGACAGTGTAACCATGCCAACGTTTCCATTTTGAACAAAGTTAACGCTGCTTTACATTCTACCCGACAACCTTTTACTTGGTTGATGACTCTACCGGGACAAAAGTGCACAGAATAATGAATGGATACGTGTAGTATGAGAAAAAAGTATCGTAATCGTTTTCTTCTGACCAGTGGGCCAACGATTTCCTTTTTCCACCAGTCACGTGACTATCTGTGCTGAAGAAAAGAGTGAATAACTGGGCAAACGGATCCCAGCAGGTTCGCACGGTACATCCGGTGCGAAGTTACTGACCAGCAGGTCCGTGGTTCGAACCCGACCTCCGCCTCTCGACTTTCCCTGCCTAGGCTTGGGCAACCTGACATTATCCCATCCCTCGTGTTTCCTTTGGGTGGCATGGCAGCTAGACACCGAAAGAGTATTAGAGCTGGACGATCTCTGTTTCCGGCGCTGAATGAAGGGCACGTTTCTTCATCCATTCCTCAATTAGACTACTGTATTCAGTCCATTCGTTCTTAACTTGGTGATTTATTTCTCATGCGGGTCCCGAAGAGCAACATACAGGAACTGATTCATATGAGTAGCGCGTTAAGTCTATAAAATGTATCGCAATGTCTCAAATATCGTACCAACTGAAACATGAGGCGGCCTGGTGCAGCAGATTCGGTCGCTTAGCAACATCACAAACGAGAGATAACGCTGGATTCTAGGTGAGTCTCTCACAAATCCAAATTTTCTGGCTAATGAATGAAGTTCGCTAATTCCGTGCAATTCGACAGAACCTAAGAAACTGAACTTGCATGATGAGTCTTGAGGGGGTCAAAAACGGTCAGGGGATGTCGAAGAGCTTTCAGTAGACTTCTGAGGAGCGCATTACGTCTATCATTGTCATCATCATCATCATCATCGACAGCATGACATCAGTGTTCAACTGCCGATGCTCTGTGCTGATAACACGAATGTCATGGGTTCTGTCACGAAGAGACTGAACCTTACCGTGGTGTGACGGTTTGCGAACCTCAGCGATCCATTGGGCTATACTGCGCAGTGTCCCTGTGACACTCACAGAGTCTCTCATACCAGGTTGGTCAATGGCTAGAGGTGTGACGAACACAGTCTTCTGGTCCTCCAGGTTGGGGGTTGGAACATGTGGCGACGTGTTCCGTAGAAATGGTAATGCATTTGCATTTCCCGCTAAACACCGCTGCCTTGCGGTTAGCCTTTTGAGCTAAAGGCCTTGGTTGAGGACCCTAATCGTCCTCCTGTTTAGGTGTGGGCAGTATCCCAGCCCTCGTACAATCATGACATTCACAAATAACATTACGTCTATACAAAGAAATGATTCTGTTTGAGTGTTCGCACGGCCATCATTTATGTTCTCATCAATTCACATCTTCTGAGTCGTGTGCCGTTAACTGGGGGTGGGGAGTCTTTCACCTCAGAAGTCTAAAGGCTGTGCACGCTCCCACATCTGAGGGTAGGGAGAAAAGCGTCTTACAGCTACTGTGGTTAACTGAACACCTGGAAACCAAGCAGCTGGCTATTTCATCGCGCATCGCACCACGGGTGATGTACGTTTAATCACCGCAACATTCCGGATAGTGGTTGCGCATTCCAAAACAACTGAGCCACCAAAAATTCCTTAGTTGTTTAACACTACTCGGGGAAATCAAGTCCATTGGGTTTACGATAGTGTCAAAGCCTTCTCCATCTGGTACCTTGAAATAATGCATGTATATTAGTCGACGAACAAGGGAAGATCTGAAGGCAACCAGAAATCTTTGCATTCAGGTGGATAAAGATAACCTGGGTAGATTGTACCGTTCCTAGCCAAACGCTATCGGTAATTCAAAACAACAAGCAAATTCCTAAAGCGAAGACCAAACGAGACTCAAACGTAACCCGAAACTTGAAAAGGTAACAGTCATTTTAACGAGATTGATTTCTTTTACGGAATATTAATAACTATTGAACTAAAGTGAGCAAACGGAGGTAGTAGCTATTCTTTATACCTTGTCTCGCCTACCACCCAGTTCCGGTGACACATGTGCACTGTTTGACCGGAGCAGATTCCAAAATTTCGGTTTCCTTAACAGGGTGTACCAGGACAGGTGAGAGTTCACTGTAAACGAGAGGGATTTGCCACATCTTCAGAGGAATCCCACAAGTTCCTACGTTGTGCACAGTTGTGTGCACGACTGACAGTGTGACTAGCTAGTTTGTACTTTGATCTCGCGGAAGAAAGAAAAACCTCTGAGTATGACGTTATATCACGCTGGTGGATCTGTAAGCTCAAAACCTTGTGTCACATCAGAGGTTGAGTTGACCGATCATCTGTACGCAATACGCAGCCCCTAGTAACATCATGACCAACGGCTTCCGAATAAATCGTGACTCGAATTACGGAACCATGGTAAAAATCCCCCCACCATACCATCGAATACGACCGTATGACGTATCGGTAAACATCTGACAGACGAAATGAGTGTCATTAAGAAAGTGAGATGACCGCCTATGAAAGGCTCTCGAGATGGAAGGAGCGTCTGCTGATGGTGCCACGTCACAACCCAAGTCTGAATCTCTTAGTGTAGTGATTCAGAAATAACCATTAATTCACATGTGTCTGCTAACAGGTTCCGGAATTTCAAACATAAGCACCTGTTCTATGTATGTGTGTGTGATTGTCGGACAAATTGCAGATGCTCCGAAACCTCACCTATCGGTTGTCCCTTAACGCCAGAAATGTAACAGGTTTCCTGTTAAGTGAGACGGAGATCAGCATTTCCGAGCCTCGGTTTTTAGTTCTTGCCACGCTTGCTTTTAATTTCAAAATGTTCAAACAGCTCTTCCTTCCACTACCGGTTTCGCCCCTTTTTGGGGCTCATCAGGTAGGCGCAGTCCCCGGATTTCCATCAACCTTATGTTCTAGTTGGAACCAAATTGCACAAAATTAGCGAAATACACTCATTTGCAAACAAATTGGGTTTTGAGAGAGACTCACGTGGAACCCAGCCGAATCTCTCGTTTGTGATGTTTCCAGGCAACCTTATGAGTGGTGCAGTACGAATATACATATATCGCGATATCTCGAATATCGTTGCGACTGACACATGAGGCAGCCTGGTGCAGCCTCTCGTAAACGAGAGATTCAGCTGGGTTCCGGGTGAGTTTCTTGAAAAACCAAATTGGTTTGCAAATGAGTGTATTTCGCTGAGCTCTTCCTTCCTTTGACATTGTGTTCATTTGGCATCCGAAGGCAACCTGAAAAGCTCTGGCTACTTTTATTACTGTCTGTCTGTGTAAATGAATCCCTAGGAGAGTGGCTTGAACAAAAGTGCACAAAATGGTCTCCTTTGAACTAGGACACACCAGTTCGAGTTTCCTCATCAATCAGCCCATCCAGATGATTCGTCGCGTCAAATCGATCGACACGGATGCATCAGTTGATTCTAAGTGATTTGCGAAAATGGTACCATTTGGGAACAAAGCACCATTTGTTGTTTCATTACCAGAAACAAAGCACTAGCGGTGGCTGTTCGTGTGTGTTAACCGGTCGAATGACTTCAAATGAATGAGTCGCAATATGACCCCGTACAGCTCGTTCAAAAAATTAGTCTAACCCAAGTCACCTGCTCGAGAATACACGGTTGAGAAAGTGACTATGAATCAAGCGAGTCATCTAGCAAGGATGAACTGGTCCGACTAGCCTGGTAGTTGGGGCGCTGTCCGATGTATTAGCACGTTCAGACCACGTGCTGGATAGTTCCAAACCGAACCCATTTCGCGGCCGCATATGAAAGATCCATGATCTGATGAAACGTCATGTGTGGGAGAGTGGGGCACTTACCGTCCAAAGTAGACATTTTTGTGTAAATAAACCTGTCGTTCGAAAATGTATATGCGAGTTCCCGGACCTAAAGTCCTTTCAGGTTGGCACATTCCAGAAACTTAGGTTACCTGACCTCACAAATGGGCTTCATGGGCTTTGTTAACCCTCGTAAGACCCTTAATAGTTGTGTAAACTGAAATATCTCCCATCTAACGGTACCCTTGACTATAGTACAGAATTTTCTCGCAGCTATCTCTCTTGAAGAAAGGCACACGTTGTCAGAACGACTAAAATGATGGCAAGCTACCTTGTGTTATTTCAAATATTCCTACATTTATTTATCAGGAAACGTACCCCCATTAGAACGCTGAAAGGAACCTTCACCAAAAGGAAAGCAGACATCATGATGAGATATAGAGAAATTCAATGGTATTTTCTCTTTTGCGTCTAGGAAGCCTTCTGAACAGTACTCGTCAGGAAGCGGAGGATATCACTGAGGAGTATGCGGTTTCCTGATCACGTTTCGTGGGACCCCATTACAGCGGCCTCTCTCTCTCTCGGCGGTCGCCTCCCTGAGTAAAGCTTACCGATACAGTCACTGCGATAGGTCTTTCTCATGTTTCTCAGCACGCGTTTTTGGTTGCAACAAAGCAGTACACGGATGTTGACGGTAAATTGGTAGTTTGATACTGAACCTTTAAACCACAGCCAGGTAATTATGAAGTCTTTCATGGGGACAGATAAGTAATCAGACAGACCGTCCAATATTGGACAGACAACTGTCCGATCTTGGTGGGAGCTGGCTAGCTCAAGAGGGATCGTTCAGCTGTAACACGTTTTCGCTGCCTAACTGCCTTGCCACCAGAAGGAAGCACGATGGCTGGGATACTGCTAGGTTGCCCAAGCCTAGACAGGGGAGTCGAGAGGCGGAGGTTGGGTTCGAACCACGGACCTTCGGGTCATTCCACGAAGCACAAGTCAATTCAGATTCATCGGCTGCAGAATGCGATTTAGCTACCCAAAATTTAGAACATGGAAGTGTTACCGATCAAAGGGTCACGTGCCTGATTCCCTTGCGCCCTAAGCCATTGAGTCTCAAAGACGATGAAAGGGTTCACGTGGTTGTGGCTTTTTTTTATACGACTTCCTCTTTACCCCAGGTATGTGTTCTAATTTTGAATAATACTTTATCCTAATTGAATCCAGTGCTTGGTCATTACGCAACATTAGCTAATAACTGCAAGTTATCGAATTCCAGACCGATAAATTTCTACGCAAAGACAAGTGAAATGGTACATTTTTCGAATTTTTAGCACGGCCACCAGCATGTTAGAGAAGCATACAGCATCAGTCTTATTATTTGATGTGATGTTAGCCTGACGAAAGCAACTGACTGGAAAAAGAGACTTCCGTTGCCTTGGCCTGATTTTTTATCTTCAGATCTGTACAATACGAATAAGGTCGTTTAGTATTTCGATTGGGGAATATCTGGTGAAAACTACAGCGCTTACTGGAGCTGCCACGTTTTCCGAACGGACAGGCATTCACAGAATCGTCTTTGTATCAAGAATCCGTCTGACACAAAAAGGCCAGGTGATATAATGTTTCCACGAGCACGACGGTTTCCCCATCAAGTGTTCCCACATTTTCGCTTTCTCTTGTTTGGTTGTAACAAGAATGTCTCTCCTACGCCTGGGCAGGGTAAAATCCCATAAGTTTTATAGTTCCCATACTATGAGGAAAACCTTTTCTAACTCATGTGTACTTTTAGTAGCCACAAAACTTCACTCCGGAAATCGAAGTTCACAAACGACTGATAGAAGGCGAGAAAAAGCGTTGGCAGTGGGACCTTACGTGCCATCAAAAAGTAGTTTTCAGAACCTTGGCAAATGGCTTTTCAAACGTTTTGTCCTACTCAACGGTGGGACAAATTTATTTGCGGACAATATGTGAACAAAGAGTCCTGCGCTGAGAGAGGCTTCTCCTATTTCCTTGTTTCGTATTCTCTATCTTGCTGCCTGTTCAGGGTAGTTCCTCAAAAAAACGCGCGTAAAATCAACAGTCAAAAGAAATTCGAATTGCTGAGTTTGCACTCTAGCTGAACTGAACGCTATATTGGGCTGCTAAAGAAAGTCAGCGGAAAAGAACAAACCAAAGGATGCCCTCCTATGCAACTTTTCTCATAATTGGTTCACTCACTTCGCATCAAAAGTGATCTGCTGCATAGAGCATTGCAGAAGAATTTTGGAGAATCCATTTTGGCCGAAGAACACTTGGGCATCCTTCCGACGAACAAACTCGCTTATATTTTCAGGGCTCAGTTAGCTAATCAAGTTGCGTGCCAACTGCACGGGGAACGTGATTGGCTCCATTGACCCGGTAGGCGTGACTGCACTTTGGCTCCAGTGAGTCTCGCATGGGCCAATCAAAATTGACCATTTTGGATGCGAGCTCGGGTAGTCACACGATCAAAATTCTGCGCTTTGTGGCGTGTAGCCTCGGTGATTTGGACTGCTAACCATTAGGTCATTTTAAGCTGCCGGGTTTTATCGAGGAAAAACTTCCTCGAGAATTCCATAAGTCTACGTAAATTCTGCAAATCTCAAAATGATGGTGAACATGAAGTTTCGATTTCCGATAATCAGATATCCATTGGTCAGCTGACACAGCCTTCACTGATCTACTCCATCCAGATAGATATGCGCAAAAAAAGCTCAACAGTATTTCCTTCTGACTTGGAAATATAAGTTTTCATATACTCATAAGGAAAATTAGTCCAAATATCAAACCGATGCTTGCCCCCAGATGTAAGAGATTAGGAGGAGAGTGAAGCTAAACCCAAGCGGAACATACTACGCATAAGATTACTGAAAACTCTTCGGTAGCCATAGAGAGGCTTCTCATCTTCGAGGAAACATAGGTCAAACAACACACTCAGTTGAAGAACATCATAAACAAGCGAAGCAGATGAGATCCCGCCGAGTTTACCGTTAAGACCAAATTAGATGCAAACCCATTGAATACAATTTGGATTCATACAGAACGGAAGGTTGATGGAAACTCGGGAATTGTATGCATCTGTTGGATCCCAAGTTGGTGGAACCGGTCATGGGCTTATAATCAGCTTTTACCAATCCTATAAGTAGTGTGTTCCGTCCGAAGTGTGCGTTGCAACATCTCGAATGTCACGACAACTGAAACATGAGACGACCTCTATACAGCAGATACAGATGATGAAGTGTCAAAATCATCGACGTTTCCGTTTCCCCGAGCGTTCGGGTCAGTGGAGTAATCGTGGTCTCATGACCACGGCAAGCTGTGACCATCCGTAAATGACTGTTACGTGAGCAAATTTTATGATCGGTCAATTTGTTACGTCTATTCGCAGTACCTCTCAGGAGCAAGGGTACCAAACGGAGAGCTTCATTTAGGGAATGAGCTCTTTTGCGCTGAATGTTTGTTGACTGTAGACAAGATTATGGCCCCCGCCAGAGCTGTCTTTCTTTGAAGACGTTTATTCTGGGATCGTTTGCTGAATAAGTTAAACGGTATGCACAGTAACTGGAGTTTGAACTAAACTAGTTGACTAAGAATAGATAGAGAATTGAAAATATCCGCAAAACACTTGAACAGAATGACAGGATTGCTCCCAGATGGAAAAAGTCTTTTCGAATGGCAATGAGGTTGCCGAGCGAAGAATTGATAGAGAATAGGATTACACAAACAGACGTTTTGACTAAGCCGGATGAACAGATTTATTGGTATACGACATGCGTGCAGATAACTAGCTAGGTCACGTGGTACTGGCGTTGGGAATGTAAATTCCAGGGGATTGGCTCGCCCAGCAGATTAGTGATTAAAGGCAGTGCAATAGGTACTGGCTGCGTGACATCGCCTGGTAGATGAGTACCTAATAGCATGGTGGTCGTTGGCTTGTTCGCTGAGCTGGGCAATTTGATTGCAAACGTTTCATCACCAATCGAGGTGACATCATCAGTGCGTTATTGTGGAGCGTAGGCGGCCGGAGCGGTGGGTTGGTGGTTGTGCTTAATAGCATTGATGTGCTGCGTCTTGGATATCCAACCTCGGAGATCGCATCGTCCACCCCCCCCCCTCAGATCATGTGCTGCCCACCTTATTCTGACTTGCAGTCGGAAACCTTCAACAGGAAATAGGCCACTGCAAAAATCGATAACATGGCCAAGAAGCCTCCTGTACATAGTGTGAACAGTGTTATCGACCAGACAAGTAGCCAAAAGAAAAACATTCATCGCACTTCAGTAGCTCTAATTCGATGTTCCTATGACTCAAATACAATGTTTCGAAGACACATATGGTCAAACAGAAGAAATTTCTCTTGTCTTTAGACTTCCCAGCTTTAGAGCAGTCTTGGTCACATTTTCATGTTGTACAACCCGTCTTTCACCGACAGGCTAGTCTCACGTCGACATCAGATGTGCCCAACTTGAGATTCATCTGTTCTAGCATTCGTTTCTTCAGAAATGCTGCTTTCCCACTACTGATAACTACTCATGTCGGTAAATCTGCCCACCATCTTTAGTGATTCTGATATCATTATGAGCTTCGGTGGTTCATTTATCCAGTCTTGCATTTGGGAAATACACAGAGCATAACAAAACGTACACCAGGATTAATTAAATCAGGCCCCAAATATCCCATGCGTTGTACAGTCCGCTAAGGCAAACCCTAAGTTCAGTAGATAAAACGGCAAGGAAATGTTTCAACTTGTCTTCACACCCGTAGGCTTCAACAGTTTCACAAGAGTAAACCAATGCAAAAAAAAATTCAATGGTGAGAAGCCACTAGGTTTCAACTCACATTTTCTGACACCCATCTTCTCTTCAGTACTGTATTTTTTATCCGCCATCATGAGAATGGAGCTATCAGCTGACGGTGTTAGCGAAAGTTGATGTCCCTTGTCCAAGGCGCGTTCGAATTTCTCCCAGCTATCAAAAACGGCCAGAGCTTGGGGCACTGAATCCACCAAGCTGGACGGCGCGAAAACTTGACCTTGAGGTGACCGCAAAGGATTGGTGCTTGTCTGCTCGGCGGCATAGATGCGCTCCAATCGCTGAAGATTCTCTTCATGAATTTGGCGGCGTGCGTGCCTGCGTGAGGTGTAGTCCAAGTTGCTCGCCTGTCTCGCTATTATAAAAAGGAAAGCATTCAGTGCCAGAATCAAGGCATTCGTATGAGTGTTGGTCTTATCCAGCGTACTTCGATTGGGCGAGGAATAATTTATGCTGGTTTCCAGGAGGAACAAGGCGAAAGCACAAGAATTTCATTACGTATGCAGCTAACCTGTTTGACGTTGTGTATGACGAGGTGTGTGGTGAAATACCGAGGACAGGATGAATTGAGAATGAGCCACCAGCTAAGATTTGGTAAGGCGAATAGCCAATTTTGAGTAATAAGTACCTTTTGAATAGTCATTCTCTAGATTTACACATGCTGCGAATAACAAAATTGATGAGGTTTAATACAGACGCGGTTGGAACAAAATTCAGTGGGCGAAAACCACTTGCGTTCAAGATTTCGTACTGTAGGGGAGGCACTTCTACAACGAAAAACTGAGAAGCATTGTACACCTTATTGGGAGCAGTCAACAGTATGCCCCTTATGAAACTCAAACGAGTT
>NW_008752231.1:1395-18390 GCF_000715545.1 Opisthorchis viverrini | reverse complement strand
TATAAATGTATAATGTGCTATATTAATATAATATAATATATGTTATGTATTATATGTTATATATGATATATATTATTATATTATGGACGTTATGGACATTCCCCTCAACAAGGCTGCGCCAGCTCTTAGTTTGCTCAGTGAGCTCAGTTCGAGTTACTTTGTCAGGCATAATCAACATCAAAAGCAATAACACAGCATTATTCTCCGAAAGATGGTGCTTCTCTGGCTTGCCGATGTGGTTGTAGGGATCATGGTTGTACACGCACTGGGGCACTTCTAAGGCACCCAAACCTGGACAAGAGGGTGTTTAGAGTTCTGGACCCAAAAGTTGGACTACATGCAGTGGTTTTTGGTTGGAAATGTCCCCACATCCCCTTTTTAAAGTACAAGTCACCACACATGTTCAAACTCCCAACATGTGGGACAAGAAGACTGTATTTCAGGCCTCTAAACATTGATCAACCTGGTATGAGAGAATCCGTGGATATCACACGGGCACCCCCAATATGGCTCAGTAGGTCAGGGGCGCACACAGACCGTCACGCCATGGCAAGATTCAATCTCTTCCTGAGGGACTTTGTCAGTCATCAAAACAGATTTCCGTAGAGCAGTTTTGAATAGATACGAACCCTTATCACCGATTAGGTTGTTGTCTGCCTATATGGACAAGGGCGTAGATATAACATAATCTTGGTATCTTGCTACAGCTATATTATAAAAGACGCCTGGGATACGTTTGTTGAACCAACTGAAACATGAGGCAACCTGCGCGGCACATTCAGCTACTTAGAAACACCATAAACGAGAGATTCAGCTGGGTTCCAGGCGAGTCTCTCACAAAACCCAATTTGTTTGCAAATGAGTGTACTTCGCTCATTTTGTGCAATTTGGTTCCAAGTAGAACATAGGGTTGATGAAAACTAGGGGACTACGCCTACCTGATGAGCCCTAAAAAGGGTGAAACTAGTGGTGGGCTGTCGAGGAATTTTCACAAAACTTATTAGTAGTGTATTACATCCGTGGGAGAAAAATGCTTGTAACTAAAATGCAATTATACACTTGTTGCTATTTATAAGTAAGCCCAAGCTAACCGAAATCACGAAGTTAAGCCACGTCCTCCAGAAAATGCTTGAGAGGAAATGCGGCCTCGCGCTCTAGTAGCCTAAACAAAAAGACAACCACACCACCAGTTAGAGGCTTCACCCGTGACTTCTACCATTCCACGCTTATTAGATCAGCATAAAAAATGTGAGCACTACTCTTGGAAAACAAGTCAAGATTTGAGAACCAATGATTGATATGCAGCCGACAATATCTGCCAAAGCTGCGAATTGACGGATATTGAAAAAGTAGCACTATGAGTAGTGAGTTACGTCGGGACAAAAACGTATTGCGATATCTCAAATATCGTACCAACTAAAACGTTCGATGGATCTCACGTCAAAACCGAATTCCTATGCAAGTCAGAGTACTTGGCATAAATCTCCTTTGCTTCTCAAGTTCGCGCCTGGAAGACGGAAGCTACTAGAACGTTTGCGGCGCTAGAAGATAGATTTTTTGTACGTCTGTTGGACTTAGAATAAATACAATTTAGGTACCGCCTAGAAAGTAAGTACCCACACACCTCTCTCTGTTGCTTATCACTACGGTGAAGAAACTTGACGAACGGTAAATTGACTCTTGTTCAGCCTACCAAAGTTCCAACCAAAAACTGAAACCAGTTACCGTAGGATTAAAGGGGTAAGAAGTTGAGCTATTGTCGCTCTAACGGAAACTCCAATTTGATTCGAACGAGGGACTCGAATAGCTCCAAGCTGAAGCTCTCGTTTGTAGTGTTCTTCCTTGTCCAGATGTTCTGCATTAGGGTAGCCTAACTTTTCCGTTTGTACGATATTAGAGATATCACAATACGTTTTTGTCAGCACGTAACACACTACTCATAACGTTACTTAAAACTTTTCACCTATGAGTGGTTTCGATCGCCTTGGGACTCATCAACAAGTTTCACGTCAGTCAACTTTATGTTCCAGTTGAAACCAAATTGTACGCAGTTGGTAAAGTACATTCCGACTCCCAGCCAATCATATTCCTGAAAACAGTCTGAAAGTAAATATGACACTCAAGGGCCACTGCGTGTTTCAGTCAGAGCAATGTTCAAGACATCCACGCATCTTTTCACTCATAAGACTCCTGAGCTAGGTTTGCCTGGTGAACCTCAGAACAATCAAAAGCGATAATAAGTAGTGTGATTCGAAGAATATTTTTGATCCTTATGTCAATGTGGCCACATGCTTTACTTTCCATCATACCATCCATCGAAAATGAGTTTCACGTGGCTGTGATCAAACTCCCTCCGGGTTCAAAGTGTTTGCGTTTTTGATCGAAATCGAGTTCGATTATCAGGTTTAGGAATTGGTGTTTTCGTGAGTTTTTACGATCATTTTTTAAATGATTAGTTTTTACATGAAATACATTCAGTTACGCTACAGGTGAAAGAAAGAAGGCCTTCGCTGCGGAGTTATTTATTAGAAAATGCCAACTGACCGGTTACAGACCATTGGGCAGCGAAGCAAAACTCTTATTTGCATCTTATTTACAAAAACTGGACATCCATCTTCTCCCGAGCGTGTCTTCTTGAACTTTCCTGGAGATTCATTGACTCCATTCATCCATCGCTCAAATCCAAGCAAATGTTACAAAGCGACTCCACAAATTCCGCACCTTTTCAAAAGACACAAAGCGAAGTTCCACGAACAACACATGCTACTCGCGTGCCTCCTCATCAGTAGTACCACCGTTACACAGGTAATCAATTCACACGAAAAATGTAGTTGACCGTTTGAAACTTAAGATAAAAAGAACTTCGCTGTTGTAAACAGGTTCTTACTGTTAACATCTCCAACTTCTCGTAGTTCCACGATACTCATCATAAGGTCACAATCACGTCGATATCCTGTGAACAGTCGCCCTCTCGTCTTCCTCCTGGTGAATCCACACAAAGCGAAGAAACAATAAGTTTGGCTCTTACTAGAATTCATCAGTACTGCATATCCTTGGCTTTAGCGGGGTTCGAAGACAGGATATTTGAGCCAAGCGCCTTGCTGCTATTCCTCCATCAAATGCTGACGCAAAATAGGTGGACGTGTTCACGCTTGACTAACTGGATCAGTTTATTCGATGTAATAATTCAGAGGCAACCAGCGAGCGGGGGTGAAGCAGTGATCGTATGCTCGCCTCGCATGTCACATACGCGGAGTTCGAACCCGGGCACCGCCGATCATATGCGATGAAGGTGAGCTTTAATAAAAGCGAAATTCTTGCCTAGTGCTTTTCCCGGGTGGTATGGTCTCATGAGAACAGTTGATTACTGACAGAATAGTTGTCTGAAACATCGACAGCTAATCATGGGATTAGATTTTGTTGTTTTAAACACTGATTACTCGTCAGTAATATCTTAACTACTACCAGCGGGATCTTAACATTAACTAATGATAATGTAACACGGCTAATTTTATCTTGAGATGACACACTACTCACAAGTCCTATGGAAAATTTCTGTAAGCTTACTACATGTTTCACTCTACTTAGTCTCATTACGTAGGCATAGTCCTCGTGTTTCCATGGCCCGAATTCTCTGGATAGACAGGCACAACAGTGAGGTGGTTTAAGGATTTCCATCCATCAGTCGGTGACAGCCCGTGACGTATGTCACTAGTTCGGTTACTGTGTGCGCGTTGTGCGCGTGAACGCGCACCCACTCTTCACCACGCTCTCGGCCACTCATTTGGAGCACTACTCTCAGGGTGCACAGAGAACACTGCACACCTTCCGTGGATGAACTCTGAACAGGATAGGAAGGGGACTGTTCTGTCTTGGGGGTATATCCACACCAAAGCCCTGAACTCTCATTATAGCTCGTCAGCAGTGCAAAGCACTGATCAGGTCGGGATTTAACCTGTGAATAACTACATGCTAGCTGACCCCGCACATCAGACGTCCGGAGTTCGAACCCCGAGGCAGCCATGGGTGTGCACCGTTGATTAATTCTAATAGATCCCCCCTTGGTTTGGATTCACCAGAATAATGCGGCCAGGACAGGTGTGGAATGATTGGAACTCTACAAATCTTACAACCACCCAAAACTAACTTCGGGTTACCGAGGACGTTAGGGCAGAACAAACGTATACGATGTGACCTTTAACTAATTTGGCGTAGACAGGAGCCTAAAATCCCGATAAATCCAACCGAAAAACGGGTGTTTGGCAAGTCTTGCTACACCTTACCATGCCAGCCTATTCTGTAAGCTTGGATCAATGAACAGAAATGTGATTTTTGACCGGGAACCTAGCGACACTAGCCTTTTAATACAGCATATCGGATCCCCTGTTTCCACAAATTCACAATTCACGGTAATTAATTTTTGAAAAGAGGTCCATTATGAACATGATAGCATCACCCGATTCTTACATGGGTGTTTCTGGAATATTCTCCAGACATTTCCGAACACTGCGAGTCACCCAACGATGAATCCTTGGGTACAAGTGGTTACAAAATAATACGTCTTGTCAGAAAACCAAATCTCTGTCATGTTGATCGATTGGTTCCGGCGATTGTAGTGCTACTTCTGCAAGAGACTGGCAAGTAAATGAGAATACCCAGTCGTGGAAAAAATAGGTTTTAATATCCGTCTCAAAATGCATTTAAGGGAAAACCAGGTTCAACCATTGATCGTACGTTCGGACCGCACAGTACTCGCGGTCTTGGCGAGAGCACACTGTTCGTAAGGTTGCTGGAAACGTTCCGGCAGCTCATGAACGGTCCCGCCCTCCTTCGAGCTCGCAGATAGGCGAATTATATCAGTCTAATGTTTCACTCGAACCAAAACTACACATAATTCGCGATCTACACTCAATCGTAAACCAATCTGGTTTTAACAGAAGACTGATTTGACTCCCAATGAATCTTCCACTAATGATAATTTTGAAAAAGAGACCGCCTTCTTGCAGCCCATTCGGCTGAAGAATGTTGTAAGCTAGAAATTCCCCAAGAATCCGGTCAGGTTTCCCACAAAAACCAACTTAGTTTCCCAGTGGGTGTATTTCGCGAGTTCACGGTTTTATTTGACTATGCAGAACTATGCAATGCAGACTGTGGTGCTTCAGAGCCAACCTGCGTGCGCCGAAGAAACAACGACCTGCTTATGTCAACCGTCTGCCCAAGGTTAATCAATAGTCAGACCAATCAGACGCGCAACGCCTCAAACCGAAGACGTGGGCGTTACCTATTGACCAATCACAAGACGGCCTTGTAACAGCAGCCATTAGATTGATCTATTTCAGTCCTTACTTGCAACACTGGTGGGTGACCTATATGACGCTAACCCATATCCCACCAGATGATGAAAGAACACAATACTTTTAGTGAACTAACCTCAGTGATAAATTGGGTTGGTGTTAACTTGGGGCTCAAAGGAATCCCAGCTTAATATCTCTTCTTTGATATTCCCCATTCTATAACAAAATTATACTTCGACCTCACGAATATCGTGTCGACGTAAGCATAAATGTGCAACGCATTGAGTTCGGAAATGCTGGGGTCCGGTTCAGTTTCTCGCTAACACAAATTCAATTTTTAATTTGGAATATTTCAGCAATTAGATATAACTCAGAGTTCATCTAAATCACAATTCGAATAGAAACTTGGATAGTTCGCTTATCCGATTGGGATAAGGGAGGCGAAACCGGTAGTGGGTTTTTGAATGATATCCAGCGTGTGTTGCCAAGCTATGAAAATAATTAGAAACGGTTTCCATCAATCTTTCTTTCTATCCTTCCTCCTCAAGGCAGTGGTACTTACCTCCTACTAGAAACCACACACTCGTACACCGTAGAGACAGATATGATATGCCTGAACTTCGCTCATTACTTTCAAAGGAAACATAGACGTGTGCCAACAATTGGGATATAAAGCCCAAGCGTACAAAAGTAATTGATTCTCATAGACGTTCTTCACGACCGAAGGACAACATATCGCAATATGGCTCCGATACGTTCACTGGTATTCGGAAACTTATAAATGCGTACTATTCCTTTCAACTACTTCCCGACCAACCTATTCTCCAATAGGGTAAGACACGGATTGGTTCTGTGATATGGTTGATAGAGCCTTCTCTAGTGAAGTTTTAATACTCCAGTCGTTTTTCATGTTTGTATCAAGCGTAGTCAGACGTAGTGACAATAAGATTTTCTTAGACTTTAGACGCCTCGATTAATTGCAAACCTTCACAAGATATGTCCCGCCGCATGCCAATCAGGATTGAATGACGTCAGCGATTGCAAACGAATGTAGAGGATTTCGAAGATGCTGATGAACCGCTTCAAGTTCGGACTAGCAAGGCGTCTGATTAGAGAACTGTGCAGTGGCGGCAAAGCACTCGCTTCGCATGTCAGATATGTGAAGGATATGTACTACTGATGAGCTCTAAAAGGAGCGAACCTCTGGCCCAGTAATCCCCCCTCCCTCATTAGCCTGGGCTCACCAGAATAAGTTATTCGGGACAGGACAACGACTTTTCGATAAAATGCATCCTACAAATCCCGTAAGCACCCATAACTAATAAGGGAAGAGTTGCACCAGTGACTTTCGAGCCGGGCTATTTTTGGCACTGACGCCCAACACTCAATCAATCGTCAAAATGCACAATAACATCTAAGTGAACTATGATAAAAACGAATTGTGTTATCAGTAGAACTAATCAAGCAGCCAAATGTTAAACACTGTTGATAGCCGGAGCAGCCGTCCTTCGGATATTCTATATATNAACTATGATAAAAACGAATTGTGTTATCAGTAGAACTAATCAAGCAGCCAAATGTTAAACACTGTTGATAGCCGAGAGCAGCCGTCCTTCAGATATTCTATACCCCCATTTGACTGTTCTGTTCACAATAAAGATTCTCAGATGAGCATTTTAGACAACGCACTTGGTAGTTTTTTTCACCAAAAACCCAATGCGCCTGAAATGTTCGTAGTCGACTCTCTCCGATGAAACCACTGATCGGTTTGTCTGGCCTTCGTTTCGCAAGCCCACCATAAAGTCAACTGCGTGTGTTGCGCCCACAATATACAGACGTGTTGGAAATCGATACACCAGATTTAGTGATAACGGCTTTAATATTTTTTTCTTTTCGGGTGGTACTAAGCGTATATTTTTGTTATATCTGACCGTTGTCCAGTGCCTAGTGCTGGAAGAAGGGCTCGGCAACAAAGAACACGACGGTTTCATTGGAACAAATGAGTGTGTGCGAGTGCCAAAGTTACATCGGTACTTTTGACATTAAATCAGGCTGTCTGATCCGCGATGAGAGAACACCCGTCGACCGGGCTTCTATGAAATGCCTGAACACTTATCATAGTCGGTTGTGCTTCCGTGGCCTGCCTGAACACTCATCGGCTTTTGCTGAATTGACTGGCCTGGATGCTTGCTGGCTTCCCTATTGAGATTTCGGTGGAGTTTTAGGGTCTCAGTAGGCTTCGCGCGTTATGGACTACTTTCAGGAACCTGACCTTCCTGGAATTTTTACACCATGATAAAACCTGTCAAGAAGTAAAATAATCACCAAATAAAGGCATTTGCTTAATACATTGGTATCAGGGGGGCATGATGTTCAACACATTCTGTTGAAGAATGCATGAGAATGAGAGACACGGTTGACCGTCCTGGTAACAAAAACGTGATATACGAATAGGTCTATTACCCCGGTTACATAAATTTCAGTATTCGTTTGGAAAATGAAGATTCTGAAAACCCTATCTGGTGAGTCTTAAAGAAAGGCAAAACTTGTGGTGGACTGCCTCGGTCATCTGTAATTAGCGTGCTGTATCACGATGAAAGTGTGGTCTGTATGCCATATTTTGATGAGAGATGCATGAGAATTATATCCATTCCTAGAAAACTAACAAACAGCTCAAACATGTGCCAGGATGTTGTCTTCTGAACAGAGTGTGGCAGAAATGTGGAATAACGATAAAAACGTACGACACACCACTAGACGCAAGTTCTGATCTAAATGCTTACTCGTGTCAACAGATCCACTTGTCTGTCTAGCGTGAGAATGCAGTCGCCCATGAAGACTGACTGAAGACGAAGGATTCCATTCAGTTGACTGTCTTTGGCTTGTCATCGGACTAAAGATCTGAATGGGACTACTCCTCGTGCACCGCGGATCAGACCAGAACAAACCGTCCTCCACATCTTCCTTTATCCACGAAGAGTAGGAATGTCCAGTGTTTTTCACTTCTGGTACTCTTAAAAACACCGAATTGTTTTGAACTTGACACATAGATCCAGTCAAGCTATCCGCTGTTGTTCCTTCCTGTACATCCTCTGAGAGGTCGTTCACATGAATCTGAATTGGACTGCCGTTGGAATGCCAGTGGTCGAGAGTTGGGACTCCATTCCTTTCGCCAGTCATTTCACCGACTGGATAGACACAGGCAACATTACACGGGACACAATGTGCACCGGTCCTAGCCGGTAAGTTGGAACGCTTCGACTGGTTGAACGTCAGCCGTACGGAGAGAAGCAACCACCAGTCCGATGAAGGTTGCCATGGCAACCCGCTGGTTTAATCCCACGCCCAGTCACTCCGGTTGCCTCATCTAATGGTTGAACGCGATTGGTCACAGACGTTTGTTGCAGGCAACTCCCAGGGTTTGTTACTCAGTTGGTGCGTAGGACCATCTTATTTCAGTTTCTGGTGGTTAAATTGGATACGTAACAAAATGGGCGTGGTTATTATCAGAGAACCGTGTTTCAGAACTTGCGTACGACAACAAGGAATGATATTTAATGGCTGTTATCCTACCATAGGGCACAAAACTAGAATAGCTGCTGGAATTCGTGTTTGTTTCTACCGTCCTAAAACTGGACTGAGCGGTATTAGAGTCTCTCAGGGGGAACTTAATTAACAGTGATGTGTATCGGGCTAACATGCAGGTGAAAAAACCTATCGACATACTCATGAAGTCGATCAAAGCGGGGCAACCAGGTCAAATGTTGGATAATACTTTGGGTTCTTCAACAACCCATGGCAATGAATAATAGGCTTTGCAGTTGTCATTCCTCCCTCCTAGTTCCCCGAAACCCATGCGGAATTCATACTACTGTATGTATGTCACTGATGTACCTAAAAAACTTACTGATGAATAGTCTTGGGAGGGAACTGATGTTGCTGTCAGCCGGGACTCTGGAAGTACCGTCAATGCTCCCTTAGCCCCAGATTTTCACGTGAAAAAAGGACACTAGAATTCGCTTTTTTATTGGACATTCGGTAAGCCGGAATTTCTAAAGTATTCCATGATGGCTCTTTAACGTCTCCACGGCTTTGTTCCGTGTTCAAGCTGACAGTAACCATATAACCTGTTCCGGTAATACACAGAAATCACCGAGATATTGCTCGTCCGGTTCGAAGCTTTCGTTTGGATTTACTGTGCCGTGATGGCGAGGTGGCTCAGGTGGTTAGAGCGCGAATTTACGACCGGAAGGGTCCGTGGTTCGAACCCGACCTCTGCCTCTCGACTTACCCTGTCTAGACTTGGGCAACCTGGCAGTATCCCAGCCCTCGCACCTCCTTCGGGTAGCATGGCAGCTAGGCACCGGAAGGGTGTTACAGCTGAACGATCTTTTTTTACTATGCCGAGAGTATAATTCTGGGTCATCACCTAATCTTTTATTAGACTACTAAAACGACCTCACTGGTTCTAACTTATGGTTTAACACTGAAAGTTTACTCCGAATTAAACGACCAAATTACCATTTTCAGAGTACTCAGAGTCGAGGATGTGTTTTGAATAGAAGTCGAAAACGTCAATTTTCTGAGGTATACATTGAGATCTATCTGGTTTTTTACTTCATCACGTCAAACAAACAGCTGATTTCAAAACAGCTGATTTCAAACGCACCCTTATAACCATCCGTTGCCATAGCAATTACCACACAGTCTTCTTGAGGAAGTGAAGCTCTATTTTTCCACAATTTCGCTGTTGTGTTTGGGGGTGGCGGTGGTAACTTTACACGGTCCTCATGAAAAATCCATTATGGTCATTCCAGAATTTCGGCATGGAGAACGTTCAACAAGGTCTGCAGGGAAGGGGGCTAGTTGAAGATCTGCGTCAAAACTCAAAGATTTTTCCGGTGTTTGAAGAGACAGGCTTGCGCTTGCACCCGATTCGTCGATTCTGATTTCAGCCCATTGCCAGAAAAAGCATAACTTGTCTGTGTAGAGGATTCTCTGTAGAAAGCTCTCAGTATGACAAAATTTTCTTCTCTACTGAACACGGGGACAGTGTTTTTAGGGCATACTTCTTCTCATGGAGAAATAACAGTGTCATCTCTTGAGAAGTACACTCATTTGCAAAGCAATTTGGTTTTCACTAGAGACTCAACTGAATCTCTCGTTTATGAAGTTACGTGAACCAAATTGATTTGCAAATGAGTGTATTTCCCGAGAATAGTCCAGTTTGGGTTCAAGTAGAACATAATGTTGATGGAAACTCGGGGACTGCGCCTACCTGATGAGCCCCAAGAAGGACGGAACCGGTCGTGGGCTGTCGAAGAGTTTTCAGTAACCTTGTGAGTAGTTTCCTTCATGCAAATAGTGTCGTCCTTTCTTAGCCTGATCTCCAATATCTCGCCTAGGAATAAAATAGGTGAGATCACAAGCAAATTCAATATCAGTCGTCTGGCTGGTCTCTTCAAGCGTAAGTGAAAAGAAACACCTCGCTGTGAAGTTGTTTATTGGTAAACACGAACTAACCGGTTACAAGTCAATAGACACGAAAGTGAATAGCTCATCTGCACATCGATTTTGAAAAGCGAACATTCACAAACGTCCTCTTGAACTGTCCTGGACATTCTCTGCATATTAAAGAACAAAGGACGAGTACTTCAAAGCGGTTCCGTAGTAACCTTCACCTTCCATCAGGTGCGGAGGCAGGTCTTGGATATCGGACCAGAGGCTACTTGCATGTTCATCAGTAGTATACACCGTTAAACAAATATCACCTTCACAAAGTAAAATACACTCACTCCTTCTTCGGCTTTCCCAGGAGAGAAAACGTTTGGTGTGTAGCTTAAATTTTGTGGTACACAAGGAGACTGTTAAAAAAACTACCAGATGACATCTATCGAATACTTGTGGAGTTTTCAAGGTCCTTGGTGTGATTTTACATCCGTGTACGTGCCATCATCTGGAACCACTGCATTCAAAAACGGTTAAGCTGCAAACTATCAGCAAAGTGGCACAGTGTTGACTTGTCACAAGTTGCCTGTCGGACATCGAAAATAAGGGTCTGGAACCTTGGAGATTCCTTAGAACAGCTTCTCTCAAGAGGCTGATGGAGTTTTATGGAGGAGAGGGGCGGCGGTGGAGTTGAACCTGGCAGGTACAGTCGATGAAGTGTGGTGCTTCAGGGAGCTGGTTGGAATTTTTACGCGCACACAGTCCAGAAGACCGTTGTTGCCTCAACAAGAAAGATTCCGTTCACACAAATCTTCTGGTATGTTGCGATCGGCGGACCACGGTTCCTCAGTGTGTCCATTCATTCCCGAAAGCCTTGTTATCAAAATGGACCCGTTGATTATTGACTAGTCCTTTTAGTTTGCCCAGTCACACAGCTGATTTTTTTGGAAAACTGTTTATTGAGACGGGAATTATTTGGTCAAGCTTGAAATTAGGTGAGAAGAAATATACACCCCGTCATGATTTGCCACAGAAGATCTGTTCATATGTGGTCAGATCGTCATCTCCAGTGAACTGAATGCAAAAAGTCAACAGCGCGAAAATTCGTTGCGGTGCCGCATGGAGGTGACGAAATTTGTAGGTATATGTCAGGAGAAGCAGATGGCCGGGAATATCCATTGACAAGAGCTTTGAGGATTTGGTAACAAGCCTGGTAGATAATGGTTAACGGATTTTTGGTTTTTCGAGGGAGTCATCTGGAATCCAGCTGAATCGTAACATCTCTAGGAGGCATGAAGGAGGCTAGGATATTGCCAGATCGCCCGAGCCTAGACAGGGGAAGTCGAGAGGCAGCGGTCGGGTTCGAACCACGGACCTTCCGGTCAGCAAATTCGCGCTCTAACCCCTTAGTCCATCTCGCCCCCGACATCTCGAATATCGTAACAACCAAGACAGCACTTTCAGTCGCTTAAAAACATGATAAACGAGAGATTCAGCTGGGTCCTGGTTGAGTCAAGTGTATTTCCCGAGAATAGTCCAGTTTGGGTTCAAGTAGAACATAATGTTGATGGAAACTCGGGGACTGCGCCTACCTGATGAGCCCCAAGAAGGACGGAACCGGTCGTGGGCTGTCGAAGAGTTTTCAGTAACCTTGTGAGTAGTTTCCTTCATGCAAATAGTGTCGTCCTTTCTTAGCCTGATCTCCAATATCTCGCCTAGGAATAAAATAGGTGAGATCACAAGCAAATTCAATATCAGTCGTCTGGCTGGTCTCTTCAAGCGTAAGTGAAAAGAAACACCTCGCTGTGAAGTTGTTTATTGGTAAACACGAACTAACCGGTTACAAGTCAATAGACACGAAAGTGAATAGCTCATCTGCACATCGATTTTGAAAAGCGAACATTCACAAACGTCCTCTTGAACTGTCCTGGACATTCTCTGCATATTAAAGAACAAAGGACGAGTACTTCAAAGCGGTTCCGTAGTAACCTTCACCTTCCATCAGGTGCGGAGGCAGGTCTTGGATATCGGACCAGAGGCTACTTGCATGTTCATCAGTAGTATACACCGTTAAACAAATATCACCTTCACAAAGTAAAATACACTCACTCCTTCTTCGGCTTTCCCAGGAGAGAAAACGTTTGGTGTGTAGCTTAAATTTTGTGGTACACAAGGAGACTGTTAAAAAAACTACCAGATGACATCTATCGAATACTTGTGGAGTTTTCAAGGTCCTTGGTGTGATTTTACATCCGTGTACGTGCCATCATCTGGAACCACTGCATTCAAAAACGGTTAAGCTGCAAACTATCAGCAAAGTGGCACAGTGTTGACTTGTCACAAGTTGCCTGTCGGACATCGAAAATAAGGGTCTGGAACCTTGGAGATTCCTTAGAACAGCTTCTCTCAAGAGGCTGATGGAGTTTTATGGAGGAGAGGGGCGGCGGTGGAGTTGAACCTGGCAGGTACAGTCGATGAAGTGTGGTGCTTCAGGGAGCTGGTTGGAATTTTTACGCGCACACAGTCCAGAAGACCGTTGTTGCCTCAACAAGAAAGATTCCGTTCACACAAATCTTCTGGTATGTTGCGATCGGCGGACCACGGTTCCTCAGTGTGTCCATTCATTCCCGAAAGCCTTGTTATCAAAATGGACCCGTTGATTATTGACTAGTCCTTTTAGTTTGCCCAGTCACACAGCTGATTTTTTTGGAAAACTGTTTATTGAGACGGGAATTATTTGGTCAAGCTTGAAATTAGGTGAGAAGAAATATACACCCCGTCATGATTTGCCACAGAAGATCTGTTCATATGTGGTCAGATCGTCATCTCCAGTGAACTGAATGCAAAAAGTCAACAGCGCGAAAATTCGTTGCGGTGCCGCATGGAGGTGACGAAATTTGTAGGTACATGTCAGGAGAAGCAGATGGCCGGGAATATCCATTGACAAGAGCTTTGAGGATTTGGTAACAAGCCTGGTAGATAATGGTTAACGGATTTTTGGTTTTTCGAGGGAGTCATCTGGAATCCAGCTGAATCGTAACATCTCTAGGAGGCATGAAGGAGGCTAGGATATTCCCAGATCGCCCGGGCCTAGACAGGGGAAGTCGAGAGGCAGCGGTCGGGTTCGAACCACGGACCTTCCGGTCAGCAAATTCGCGCTCTAACCCCTTAGTCCATCTCGCCCCCGACATCTCGAATATCGTAACAACCAAGACAGCACTTTCAGTCGCTTAAAAACATGATAAACGAGAGATTCAGCTGGGTCCTAGCTGAGTCACTTTCAGAAAACCAAATTAGTTTGCAAATGAGTGTATTTCGCTAGTTTCGTGCAATTTGGTTTCAAGTAGAACATGAGGTTATTGGAAACCCGGAGACTGCGCCTACCTGATGAGCCTAAAAAAGGGCGCAACCGGTCGTCGGCTGTCGAAGAATTTTCAGCAGCCTTATGAGTAGTATATTATGTCTATAAAGGTTATTGGATATTGCAGTAAGTGGGAGTTCTGCCAAGCCACATTAATGCAACGATTACCTGAGATAGACGTGACTCTTGTCGGCGATTGGTGTGGATGGTGAAGAAAAGTGGAAGGTGGAAGTGGGAAAGTTGGAACAGGGGTACCAGACAATCAGATGAGGCATTCATTAAGACGGTGACCTCTCAAAGAGCCAATAGTTTTTCATCAAGGCCATCTCGGAGGTAGGCTACTCTCGTTAAATCTAAGCAGTAAGATCCTGTGGAAACGTTGCTTTTCTCGGTGCACCTGACAAAAAAGCTAGACGTCTAACTGTACTGAAGAGAGCTTGATTGCATGGTTAACACCCACCAGATGTCATCATCAGTATTCAGCACTACTCATGTTCAACAACGTAAAATCAACGCTAAGCCTCGTTCAGCTTCTTCGTTATGCAAACGAGACTACTTGATATGGTCACATCCTAATGCTCTTGGGTTCTCAAATGCTGTGAATCGGGTTTTAAAATCAGTAATCGGTTGGCAGTCGTTGGTCCATTGAAAAGCTCAAATAAGCTGAGGAGAAAAAACTCTTTAGGCGTGTGTTGACACGGAGTGGGGGAAAGCGTTGGAATTGCACGCTTATGACTTCAATTTGTTTAGGACACAAGCTGGCGAATTCCTTAAGTGCTCACTACATGGTGAGAGTTTATAGAATCAAAGCCAACAGATATAACTACAAAACCCTCATACGTCACAACTGGTTTACAGTCAAGTGTATCGCTCGATGTGAACGACGGATTTACGTGGCCGAATTGCTACTGCCCCATCTTGATCACACAGTGGTGTTGACTTTGTCTCATCAGGTACACCATCCTGAAGGGAGTATTTGAACTAGTCGTCTAATTGTGGAAGATCTAGCTTACTACGGACTTCTGAGGACCGGATATCAACCAAGATGGTTTATGATGATAGATTCTCCTGTAAAATTGTCGTGTCGTGTATCAAGGGTGCCGGATGAACGGAGAGAACGCATGACTTGAGCCACGTAACGACTCATACGAAGCGGGCTTATCGTACTCCGTCAATGTCGACATCATCATCATCATCATCATCACCATTGTCAGAATCATCCTCTTTGACGGGGTCACTACTTGTTGACCACCAAAACCCCGTTTGTTTATTTAAACGGAGCCCGGCAATGAAAAGAACAAAACAGAAGAGGATAGGAAGTCTAAGCCCAGGTCCCCTACATGCATTTCCAGCGGTTTAACTCAAACACATGGGACAGAACTGGACATTCAAAATGGTACTGGAAATGGGTAGCGGCCATATTTTGCCACGCATCTGGAGATCAGAAAACACGGAAGCCCCGGTAAGGAAATTAAGATTCGAACAGAAATTTTTATTTGTAGTGCATCAATACATTGCACAGTCCGGTATTTCCAGAAGCCGTAGAAAGTACAGTTTAGTGAAGTCGATTCCCCGGTTTCTTTTTACAATCCCTAACAGATGTCCCAAACTTTCTGCCGACTTTTTCGCGTTTTGGAATTGAAGTGTAACATGGTATTTTTTGCCACAATCGATGGGGTGGGGATAACCAACGCGGTACCCGGGTTTGGAATCCACTGTGGACCGACAAATTTGGATTTGTCCTCTTTGCGAATGCCTTGCAGTCCTACGTATGGCTCGGAAGAGTATTCAGGAAATGGATTCAAAGTTCCGTCCTTCTTTCCACCATCACGTTTAGCCGGACTAGATGGTACAAATGTTGGCCCAATAATCATAGACTTAGGGAATGCGGCAGTTCCAAACTTCATAGTACTGGGTCCACCCGGAGCAAGAGGATCTCCTTCCGCCCAGGGGTTTCCGTCAAATGCATCTAGGGTTCGGCACGTTGAGATAAACGGTTTTCGACCTTTTAGTTTAGCAATATGGTCTTTGATCTGTGCCTCATACGTACGTCGAGCAATCTCCCCCGGAGTGTCGCCAACTGTTGCGCTAGGATACGGATTGAGACATACATCAACGTAACCATAACCAGTTCCTTTCTTGCCTGGGTTTGTATAGAAATTCTTGAGTTCCGGAACTCTTGAGACTACCTTCCGAGCCGGGTCAAATGCCTCGTAGCGCTCCTGAAAGTTGCCATAGCTGCTTCCGGTTCCCGAACGTAGCTTTGACCCGCTCGAAGGGATCCATTCTCCTCTACCAATACGCTTTGCTTTGGACTGTTTGCGTGCCTCGCGCAAAATATCTGCATAACGAACATTGCCATCGCCGATATGGATCGACTCAAAGGGGGCGAAATACCCATCGGCGTTGGCAGATTTCGACTTGGAATACCCGCCAGCTAGGTACATCGGTGGCACTCCACGTGGATTTGTTCGTATCATTGCTAGGTGTGACTGAGGAGGGACATAAGGTTCTCCAACAGTGACATAAGACATTTCCTTGAATATTCCCAACCGATCCAAATCAGGCTTTTCGTGCTGCATGGCCGTGCCTCAAACAGTGCTGTTCTCACACCGTCCCTCTAAACCGAAACTTTAAACGAGGTGCGCCTAGTTTCACGTGATGTCTCGCGGGCTTTATCTAGTGAATCGATCAAAGTCAACTGACCAACAGTGTCCCTACAGATGGTGAACATAACATGTAGATTAAAAAGTAAAATAGGTTAAAGTTTAATTTATCTTAATTTACTTTGAAACATTTAGGTGGTAAGTCAAACTGGCTTTTGGGTAAAAGCCTGAACAACTGGGCGGTTAGAAGTCAGA
This sequence comes from Opisthorchis viverrini, assembly GCF_000715545.1. Taxonomy (NCBI): domain Eukaryota; kingdom Metazoa; phylum Platyhelminthes; class Trematoda; order Opisthorchiida; family Opisthorchiidae; genus Opisthorchis; species Opisthorchis viverrini. The sequence goes on along the minus strand of NW_008752231.1, from coordinate 1,426 downwards.
ATTACTCTTTGAGGAATATATATATATATAT
>NW_008752231.1:0-1335 GCF_000715545.1 Opisthorchis viverrini | reverse complement strand
TTAGATCAGATTGACAGTTGAACAACAGACACGTCGTCAGATAACAGCAGAATATAACCGTGTTCCTGTTCTTCTCTGGTAAACTTTGTTCTTGCAATCAAAATATGGTCACAGTTGAAAGTAGTCGAGTAATAAATTCCAACTATCCTCTCACTATCAACAATCTATAAGTAGCTTAGGAAATAAAATTCTCCGGACGAACGAAGCGCCTGAAAAGCCCGATGAGACAATCAACGTGTGTGAATACAGGTTCCGGGTCCCGTGATTGGAGGATGAAAAACGCTATATCCTGTCCAGGAGCAAGTTACTGACAGTGCTGTACAGCTACTCGTCGCCAAATGGATAAGTGTTCAAATGAATAACCAGGAGCTCGCAGGTTCGAAACTCTTAGGAGGTTCGTGAGATGCGCACTAAGAATGAAACAGCTGTGCAGCGCTTCCCGGCTTTTCAGCATAGATTGATTTCACGTACGGGACGAAAACCCAAATCTCCTCACAACATCAACAGACCCGATCTATCTTGTGTTGATGCCTTTGATGGGCGGCGTTGCTACTCCTTCTGCGCATTGGACAAGTCTGATGGAACGTTAATCTCTGCTTGTACCGACCAAAGATAATATTACCAACGTTTTCCACCTGTTACAACCTCAGTTCCCTCAAAGGCGCTGCCCGATTCATCATTTGGCTTAAACGGCTATCGTCCCCTATCGTCACTCAGTTCTTTCCCGGCCAGAAACGAAAGAAGTTTGTCAATTCGAGATTATTCTGATCACACGGGGCGGTAAGTTTCGAACAAGCTAACGACAACTCATCCTGACTCGAGGGATTGGCTGTTTGAATAGTACAAGAAAAATGCTTTTTTTCTACGCGTTGATCTACTGATGTCGATGCATAATGGTTTCTCTTCGATGCCTCCTCCCTTCAGTGACATCCTTGTAACCAGAAACGGAGCATGTTACATGGGTCTCTTTCGAGGGCGAAAAAACCCGCCTTTCTAAACTCTTCAAGGTAGTATCCTTTGTTCCGCTGTGTCGCTTGCAACAAAATTCGCATTAGTGCAAAACTGAAAGACGTGTTGGACGCGATACATCAGAGCAGTAGCATTTATCAGCACAGGAATGTAAGGCAGAGTGACAACATGGTGATTTTATCGTACCACATCCGGTCACCAGTAGACGGTTTAGTCTCTAAAACTACATCTTCCGTGATCTGTGCTTTGAACGGGTGGCTTGTTTGGACTCGGTCTTGACGTAATAACGCTATCGTGTTAAAGCAGAGTCTAGTGAACACCATGCCGAAGGACTGAGTGACCTTGGCCAGTGTTTCTAGTATTGCT